>NC_082712.1:88308987-88371487 GCF_030144855.1 Hypanus sabinus | reverse complement strand
CTATTTGGGTTATTCCTGCCAAAATGTAGAACCTCACTTCTGGTATCCTGCTGGTTTGTTTCTCCACCTTGTTTAGTAATTTCAGGTTCTATTTCTTTCCTATTTACTGGCCCTTCTGCCCATCCTCCCAATGCTAGCCACCAAGTGCTCCTCTACACATATCACTTGGCTCCCACATTCTGATACCTGCCATCCTCCACCATATACTCTGAGCCAGGACTTCTGCCACGTGCCTCTATGACTTCCCCTCTGGTCACCACCTTCCCTTTCTTTCTCTCCACTCTGCCTTCCTTCCTGACTATCCCCAATTTTGATGAAGCATCTTTTTCTGTGCTCTCAAAGATGCTGCCTGACGTGGTTGACTTCCCACTTTCTCTGTTTTATCTCAGCTTTCCAGCAGCTGCAGGTTCCTTCTTCAGGTTCACAATGAAATAACCAGACTTTTTAAATTCCATCAACAAGAACCTTCCTCCCATTCTGGGAAGAACAAGGATCACTGCTTCAGGCTGTTCTATTTCTCTGAGCCCATTCAGTGATCTCTTGTTCCTTACAATTTAGAAGGAGGCCTTTTGGCCACATAATCTACACCAGCTCATACCTCTGCCATTGTTTTCTCTGTAACCTCTTCTCTCCATGTTCCCACCAACCTCCACCTGATCCTACCCCTCGGCTGCATGATTAACCACCAACCGTGCACATTGTCGGGCCATAGGTGAAAACTGGAAGATCTGGGGGGAGGAACGTGGAAAGCCCTCATGGTCACAGGGAGAACGTGCAAACTTCACACACACACAGAGTGACAGAAGTCAGCGAGGTCAGCATTGAACCCAGGTCTCCGGTGCCATGAGCCAATGGTTCAACCTGCTGCCCCATTATGCCACCCTTGCCTCACACACTCATTCTGATGAAGTGTAGTTGACCTGAAGCATCAGCTGTTTCTCACTCTACAGAGGCTGCCTGACCTCAAAGTATCAAAGTATTTGCTGCCTTTGCTCTGTAGATCTGCTAATTCCCACATGCCTTTATAAAGTTTTACCAAATACAAGCTTTCAATTGTTAATATCAGAGAATGTATACAATATCGAACCTGAAATTCTTGCTCTCCACAGACATCCACCAAACAGAAGAAAAAACACAATGAATGACTGAAAAATGATAGCAGCCCAATGCCCCCTTCCCCCTCTATGCACACGCAGCAGCGAAAAGCATCAGCCAACCCCCAACCACCCACCATGCAAAGAATAGAAAAGCCCCCAGAGAGACCATGAAGTGCAGTCCACAGTTCATCCCAACACTCTGACATGCCACAGGCACCCTCTTTGACTAGTGAGGGAGAGAGAGATATCACTTCTGCCACAGAGACTGGCAGCTCACTGTTTCAATGTTTTAATCTTCAGCGTCCCTTATTTCAAACTAATATTTGCCCCCAAGCCCCAGCATCTATTGAGAGAGTCTCCCTGTCTGTGCGGGTTATGAGGGACTTTGTCCCTAAAACCCTAGTTCTAAATGAAAGACCCAGATAGAGTGGACGTGGAGAAGATGTTTCTATTGGCATGAGACTCTAGGGTACAAGGGCACAGCCTCAGAATAAAGGGGGTTGAGGAGGAATTTCTTCATCCAAAGGGTGGTGAATCTGCTGACTTCATTACCACAGAGGGCTGTGGAGGCCAAATTATTTGGTGCACTTAAGGCGGAGATTGATAGGTTCTTGATTGATAAAGCGGTTATGGGTTGCAGGGAGAAAGTGGGAAAATGGGATTAAAAAATAACCCAGCCATGATTGAATGGTGGAGCAGACCTGATAGATCAAATGGCCTAATTCTACACATAAATTTTAGGTACCAAGTTTAGACCCTCCTCAATCACCTGAGAATCCTGGGTGGTTTGGGCAATCACAGAGCTTTCTGTGGATGTTCTATCTGGCTGTTCCATTTCAGGGTGACAGCGGGGGCCCGCTGATGTGCCAGGGTCCAGACTCAGAATCGTGGATACAGATCGGCATTGTAAGCTGGGGGGCTGGATGTGCAGAGTCGCATAGCCCAGGGATCTACACGATGCTGTCAAAGTATATCGACTGGATCAAGAACTCTACGTCCGAAGCAGGAAAACCCTACACCCCGAGGTGGGGTAACACAACTGTACCACTGAGTGGAGTATCTGACGCAAACTCCACACAGAGACTTACAGCCATCTTCAGTAAGGAGATGAATCAGAGTGTGATTGAACTTCTCCCTGTCTCAGGAACCTGCCGTAAAAGAGCCTTCCTCTCAATGATTACCTTTACCTGGAGAATTCTGATCAATGTGATTGATAAATAAACTCATTACTACTGGCAAGAGAGTGATGCCACTTACTCTACACTGTCCCATCACACACTCCCAGGGTCAGACACAGAGTGAAGCTCCCTCTACACTGTCCCATCACACACTCCCACGGTCAGACACAGAGTGAAGCTCCCTCTACACTGTCCCATCACACACTCCCAGGGTCAGACACAGAGTGAAGCTCCCTCTACACTGTCCCATCACACACTCCCAGGGTCAGACACAGAGTAAAGCTCCCTCTACACTGTCCCATCACACACTCCCGGGGTCAGACACAGAGTGAAACTCCCTCTACACTGTCCCATCACACACTCCCAGGGTCAGACACAGAGTAAAGCTCCCTCTACACAGTTCCATCTCAGACTCCTGGGGCAGGGAGAGCATGGATGAGAAACAGAAGATAGATACCTTTGTTGGGGACTGTGAGCATCACGTCATGAATTTCACCAACTTCATTAAAATTATAACTGAAATCCAGTTGAAGCCGGAAGACATAATGGTTGGTTTTGAGGTAATGCCCCTGTTGATGAGAGTTCCCATTAAGGACAGCTTGGTCCTCCTGTGGTCAGAGATTGATAAGGGTACTGGTGACATTTTTGAACACATTGTTTCATTGATGTGCTTCTGCTATAAGGGGAACTACTATGAACAGACAGATGGAGTGGTCTATTGCCAGTTTCTACCCGGAGGTCTTTGAGGAGAGGACTCTGAGCTCATTGGTCTTACCCCCCTAAATGCTTCTTCAGATACGTCAATGACACGTCCGTAATGTGGCCTAGTGGACTCCATTATGAATGTGATAAAGATGGCAGAGTTTGTCATTGAACTGTTGGTAATAAGCAATACATATACCTGGCTGGAAGCCCAAGAAGAGTTTATTCATTAGAAGATATGTCTCTCTGCACTGTCCCTTCAAGGTCTCTCCTTGGCTTCCCTTTGATGACATCCTCTGCCTGTTCTCAAGATGCTCAACAAACAATCAATTTCCACAAATTTGTCTCAAGCTTTCTTCCTTTGTTTAAATTCACTTGGTCCATTCTGACACCTTCCTTGCTCTCCTTTCTCGATCTCTGGAGACCAAATGTATACTGATACCTTTTACAAGCCCGCTGACTCTCACAGCTACCTTGACTGTCACCTGTCACTTATAAAGTGTGGAGTGTGGAGGAGGTTGTATGGAGGGGTAGTAGGTTTTGGGAGAGCAGGTTTGGAGAACGGGTGGGGTTGGAGGTTAGGACAGGTTGGGAAGGGGAGTCAGGGTGTATGTCAGAGTGAGAGACAGTGTGTGGATATGATAAGGGATGGGTGGGAGTGGATTAGGTGGGCAGTGGGAGGGAGTACATTGGATGGGCAATGGGTGAAAGAAGAGGGCTGGGAGTGGGGAGCAGGTGAATGAGGAGGGTGATAGGGTGGGTGGGTAGGTTGTGAAAGTGGGTGGTATAGATGGGGTCAAGACCTATTAACTGGATCTCTTGACAGATAATCTCTGAAGCTGCTTCAAAGTTCAAAGTAAATTTATTATCAAAGTGCATATATGTCACCAGAAACAACCTTGAGATTCATTTTCTTGTGGGCATTTACAGGAAAACAAATACAACAGGACCAATAAAAAATAGTATGCACCGAGACTGACAAACTAGCAATGTGAAAAAGAATTGGGCAGCTATAAAAAGCAATAACAATTATTATAATAATAATCAAGATGATAATTATCAAAATGCTGAGTAAAACCAGGAATAATCCAACACATTTGAGGATCCAGTAGCAGTTTAACTCAATCTGATTTCTTACACAGGCACAAGCAAGGGACAAACATCATTTACTAAAATCTTGCTTTAAAGTGCAAACTCATAAAATAAATCATACCTTACTATAAATACAAGCCTGATCCAGTTTTAGAGACAGAATCCCACAAATTATATTATGATTGATCAGTTATTACAGATAGGACAATCCACAATAGCAGTTGGGATATAATAATACAGGATAAACAAGCAAGAACAGCTTATTTAATAGATACAGCCATTCCAAACACACATAACACACAGAAATCAGCAAGTGAAAAACACCAGAAATATGCTGAATTAAAAGAGGAAATTGAAAGACTATGGAACATGAACAGGGTATACATTGTCCCAGCAGTACAATTAGTATCATCCCAAAGTCACTACACAATAGCTTTAAACAATGAGGACTACACAGCAATATCTCTGTAAATCTCCAGAAAGCCACAATACTAAACACCTGTAGAATAGTCTGGAAGTTCCTAGCGACTGAGAAATGAGTGTGCTTGGCTAAGCCTGTACCTCAGGTTTTATCAGCTTGTGCTAAGAAAAAATAAAATACAACAATAATAATAACTAAATAGATAGATAGATACAATAGATCGATAAAGCTGAGGACAAGTTGTAGAGCTCTGGAAATTCAGTTTGCAAATTATGAATCAGTTCAGCACTGAGGTGAATGAAGTTATCCACACTGGTTCAGGAACCTGATGTTTATAGGGTAATAACTGTTCCTAAAGCTAGTGGTGTGGGACCTCAGGCTCCTGTACCTCCTTCCCAATGGCAGCGTCAAGAAGGGAGCATGGCCTGGATGGGGTGGTGGCGTGGTCCTTGATGATAGATGCTGCTTCCATGTGGCAGCCATCTTTGTGGTTGTGCTCAGTGGAGGGAAGGGCTTTTCCTGTGACGGACTGGGCTGTATGCACTGTTCTCTGTTTCTGGACTTTGGTATTTCAATGCCATGCTTGGTGCTTCCAACATGAGCTGAATTCATGAGCAACCAGGCATCAGAACACAGAATATTACAACAGTCTTTTGTCCACAATGTTGTGACAACCTTTTAACCATCTCCAAGATCCTTTTCTCCCACATACCTGCCCATTTTCCTATCACCCTTGTACCTAACTAAGAGTTTCTGGAATGTCCCTAACGTATCTGTCTCTACCAACACCCCAGGCAGTGCGTTCCCATGAGGCAACAGAGAGACATGGAGGAGAGTGTGGGCGCTGGGATCTGGAGCAACAGACAATCAGCTGGAGGAACTCAGTAGGTCAAGCAGCATCCTGAGGGAGAAAGGAATGATGCAGTGTTTTGACATTAAATTCCTTTCCTCCCATAGATGCCGCTTGGCCTGCTGAGTTTCTCCAGCAGACTTTGTGTTATCAGGCAACAAATGCTACTTAGTGCCATCGAGAGAGAGAAAGAGATAGACAGCCAGGGAGAGGAAGAGGGAGAGAGGGAGAGGGGAGAGAGTGAGATTGAGAGAGAAAAAGAAAGAGCGAGTCAGAGAGACGAAGAGGCAAAGAGAGTCAGAGAGAGAGGCAGAGAGAGACAGAGAGAGAGAAAGAGAAGAGACAGAGAGAGAGAGGGACAGAGGGAGAGAGAGAAGGAAAAAGGGTGCTTCATCTCACCAAGTTATACTTTAATCTCCCCACACACTCACCCCACCTTCATCTTCCCCCACTCCCTGCACTGTCTACACACCAGTGGTACTTTATCACAGCCAATTAACCACCAGCTGCATATTTTTAAAATGTATTTTGCTTATTTATTGAGATATAGTGCAGAAGAGGCCCTCCCAGCCTTTGGAGCCACACTGCCCAGCAAACCCATATTAATCCCAGCCTCAAACGCATCTCTCCCATTTCCCGCACATCTGCCCTCACCCCATCCACCCTCCACCCCACTCGGGATAGGGTTCCCCTTGTCCTTACCTACCACCCCACTAGCCTCCAGGTCCAACATATAATTCTCTGTAACTTCCGCCACCTCCAATGGGATCTCATTACCAAACACATCTTTCCCTCCCCCTCTCTTTCTGCTTTTCACAGGGATCGCTCCCTACACGACTCCCTTGTCCACTCGTCCCCTCCATCCCTTCCCACCAATCTCCCTCCTGGCACTTATCCTTGTAAACGGAACAAGTGCTACACCTGCCCTTACACTTCCTCCCTCACCACCATTCAGGACCCCAGACAGTCCTTCCAGGTGAGGCGACACTTCACCTGTTGTATACTGCGTCCGGTGCTCCCGGTGTGGCCTTTTATATATTGGTGAGACCCGACACAGACTGGGAGACCATTTCGCTGAACACCTACGCTCCGTCCACCAGAAAAAGCAGGATCTCCCAGTGACCACACATTTTAATTCCACGTCCCTTTTCCCATTCTGATATGTCTATCCATGGCCTCCTCTATCGTCAAAATGAATCCAAACTCAGGTTGGAGGAACAAAACCTTATATACCGGCTGGGTAGCCTCCAACCTGATGGAATGAACATTGACTTCTCTAACTTCCATTAGTGCCCCTCCTCCCCTTCTTACCCCATCCCTGACATATTTAGTTGTTTGCCTGTTCTCCATCTCCCTCTGGTGCTTCCCCCCCCCCCCTTTCTTTCTCCTGAGGCCTCCCGTCCCAAGATCCTTTCCCTTCTCCAGCTCTGTATCACTTTCACCAATCACCTTTCCAGCTCTTAGCTTCATCCCACCCCCTCCGGTCTTCTCCTATCATTTCGCATTTCCCCCTCCCCCCACTACTTTCAAATCTCTTACTATCTTTCCTTTCGGTTAGTCCTGACGAAGGGTCTTGGCCCGAAACGTCGACAGCGCTTCTCCCTATAGATGCTGCCTGGCCTGCTGTGTTCCACCAGCATTTTGTGTGTGTTATTGTTTGAATTTCCAGCATCTGCAGATTTCCTCATGTTTAATCCCAGCCTAATCATTTACAATGACCAAAATCCAAAAGATGCACCCGAATGTATTCTGGAAGCAAAATCTTTGTTATCCAGTGTGATCAGAGACATTTCGACTCAATAGTTCAGGGAGCATTTTTATTTATTAGTTATTGATTGAATAATCACCCCAATTTAATCCCAGCCTAATCACGGGACAATTTACAATGACCAGTTATCCTACCAACCAGTACCTCTTTGGACTGTGGGAGGAAACCAGAGCACCTGGAGGAAACCCACACAGTCATGGGTAGAATGTACAAACTCCTTACAGACAGCGGTGGGAATTGAACCCGGGTTGCTGGTATGGTGAAGCTAACCTCTCTGTCACCATGCCACCATCTTTGGAATGATATCAAACATGGAATGTGAAACAATACGGAAGAGGAGCAGGCCCTTTGGCCCACAATGCTGTGCCAAACCTCTTGAAATAATGACACCTAATTTAATCTAATCCCTTCTGCGTGCACATAGTCCATTACCCTCAATTCTCTGCCTACTTATAATTCTTAGAGCCTCTTAAACCGTTGTATCTGCCTTCATCATCATCCCTGGTACCCACCACTCTCTCAAGAACCTGCCCCACATGAATCCTTTGAACTTATCCCCTCTTGCCTTAAGTACATGCTGTCTAGCATTTGAAACTTCCGCACTGGGAAAAAGATACTGGCTATTTACGCCTCATACTCCTATCAACCTCTCTCAGGTCTCCTCTCCTACAGGGATATGGGAGGAAACTCGAGTAGCCAGCGGAAACCCATGAGGCCACAGCGACAATGTTCTAACTGTGTGCAAAGACAGAGCCGGAGGTCAGGATTGAGACTATATCTCTAAAACAATGCACTGCTTATGAATTCAGTCTTTGTTGGACTTTGCCTCTGTCTGAATTCCCTTTTGATCACTTGACACGCAGAGTGGAAGAATTCATCATTCTCTTGTGCACACATTCACTCATCCATAATCTATTCATGTCCACCTCCTTCCTCAATGCACTCTGTCTTGCCTTGATAATTACACGCCGTCCCTTCAAGCCAAATGTCAGTTTCCTATTTATCATTAATATCCTGTGCTGAGCATCCATTTTTAGAAGCAACAGTTCACCACTGTTCAGTCAGACCACAGGACTGTAAACTACAGGAGCAGAATTAGACCATTCAGCCCATCTCATCTGCCCTGCCATGCAATCATGGCTGATTTTGCCTGTCTCTCTTCAACCACATTCTCCTGCCTTTTCCCCATATCTCTTGAACCTCTTACCAATTAACGTTCATCTTCAATACACCCGATGACCTGACCTCCACAGTTCTCTGTGGTAATGAATTCCACAGATTCACCACCTCTGGCTGAAGAAATCCCTCCTCATCTCAGCTCTAAAGGGATGTCCCTTAATTCTGAGGCTGTGCCACAGGTGCTGGACTCTCCTGCTGATGGTAACACCCTGTCCACATGTACTCAGTTCAGCTTTTCAGTATTAATGAGACCCCACCCTCATCATGTTGAACTCCTATTGAGTACAGAGCCATCAAAAGCCTCATCATACGTTTAGCAAAGGATTTCTTCCTGGCCTGACTCCAGGGGACATTTCCAAGTTTAGCTCCCTCATTGGTGAGGCAGCCTCTACCACACTGAGGTCACCAGAGATGGATGGGGAGCTGACGGTCTCTTAAAGCTGGCTGGGTCTGGACCAAGCATAGCCAAGAACAGCTCCTGTGAGTGGATGGGATCTTAGATTCCACCATATGAGGCCTAGTTGAAGACAAAAATGAGGGGCTTTAAACCTTGTGGACTCAAGAGGCAGCACGTGGCATAACGGTTAGGGTTAGGGTTAGCAAGCCTGCAACCCAGTCACCCTGGTTCAATTCCTGCTGCAGCCACGAAGGAGTTTGAACATTCTCTCCATGATGGCGTGGGTTTCCTCCGGGTGCTCTGGTTTCCTCCCGCATTTCAAAGACTTACGGGTTAGTGGAATAATTGGTCGCATTGATGTAATTGGACAGCATGGTTTGATTGGGCCGGGGGCCTGTTACCATGCCATATCTCTGAATTAAAATTAAACAAATAAATAAAATAAAAACTTGTGTACCAAAAAATAAACGCTTCAGGTATTTTCCTCAGACATTTTCACCCATCTTGAGGTCTCTTTTCTACTAATTATTCTCCTGGGATTTGGTTGAAAGTGTAGTGTTTATTGGCTGTATCTATAGGAGGTGATTGTGAGGGTGGGAATTTTGGGATCGAGCCCCAGCCATGATAAGGAGCAGTGACATATTGCCGGGATGGTGTGCGCCTTGGAGGGGAACCTGCAGGTGGCAGTGTTTGCCTGCACCAGCTGCCCTTATCCTTCTAGGCCATGGAGCAATACCATTAAGCAAGGGGTCCATGGACCCCAGGTTGGGGACCGCTGTGTGGTGAAGGTCAGGGGTTTGAGAGTTACATTCCAAGTCTTACATTCCCTTTGCCACAGATACAATGCTGGAGGAACTGAGCAGGTCAGGCAGCATCTATGGATGAATACTAACAGTCCTCGTTTTGAATCTCAGGTCCTGATGAAGGGTTTCGGCCCGAGCCGTTTGGTTTTATTGCTCTCCATAAATGCTACCTGAACTGGTGATTTACACACACACACACACACACTGTGAGCCGCTGACTCTACCCTCTGCACCACTGTGCCAGCTGTGTTGCAGTGAGGCTGGTGTCCAAGCTCTGAGGAACTTCATTCCTCTCTGCAGATGCTGATGGACCTGCTGGGTTCCTCCAGCACTTCAGGGGTTGCTCTTTGTCCTCGTCAGGTGGTTTTATGTTTGCGACATGAAGCACATCAAGCAGTGCAGACTTGTGTTGGCATACACCATGCCCAGTGCTACTCAGGCAGACAGCAGTCTTGAGTTTCATGCTGCAGCTCTAGCAGAGAGAATGCGACGGAGATGAATTTGGTTGCTTCGCATTTCCAAGTTACAAGGAGCATCAGTGGATGAAGGGTGGAGACCAGAGGTGACGGAGGAGCCATCTCTCAGACTCCCCTTGCTTAACTGATGTAGATCTCTTTCATAAAGTGGAACGGATAAAGTGGGAATCTCCGGGAATTATGGACGCTTGGAATTTGCAAGATGCTGTCACACATTCCTGGGGCTCAGTGTAGATTCCTGGAAGAGAAGAGTAATCAATTTAACCTGCCAGGTGAGGACGCATCATTCTAAATCAGCCCCTCCCTCCCCTTCCGACCTCCAACCACATTGGTGGAGTGGGGTTTGTTAGCCTCCCACACAGGGTTTCGTACGTCTGGCAAAGAGGCTGCCTGAGCAACTCTCTAGACCAGGGATTCCCAACCTGGGGTCAACTGACCTTTTGCTTAATGGCATTGGTCCATGGCACAAAAAAAGGCTGGACAACCCTGTTCTAGATCCTCAGTAGTGCAAACCCATTGCTCTCCCCTTTCACTGCCCCCCACATTCCCCCTGCTGGTCCTCCTGTAGCCCTCACACTCTTCTCCCCTTTCCCACCAGCCACCTCTCTGCTATGTTTGTAATCCATCTTCGTTCTCCTCCTTCCCTGTTCATCCGCCACCTTTCCTCCCTCCTCACCTCCCCACTTCTCTCCCTAGTGCTGGTTCCATCTGCCACACATCTCTCCCCAGTGATTCCCACTGTCACTGCCTTTACTTACAAGAATCCAGCACAGTTCAGTTTCTGCGATCCTGCTTATCTCCCCCCAGCAACTGTTTCCTATCTTTATAAGACCATAAGATATAGGAGCAGAGAGACCATTTGGCTCATCGAGTCTGCTCCACTATTTCATCAAGGCTGATCCGTTTTCCCTCTCAGCCCCAATCTCCTGCCTTCTCTCTATAGCCCTTCACACCCCGACTAATGAAGAATCTATCAACCTCTGCCTTAAATATACCCAATGACTTGGCCTCCACAGCCACCTACAGAAGCGAATTCCACAGATTCACCACTCTCCAGCTAAAGAAATTCCTCATTATCTCCCTTCTAAAAGGATGCCCCACTCTTCTGAGGCTGTATCCTCAGGTCTTTAGGAAACATCTTCTCCACATCTACTCTATTGCATTCTTTCAGTTCTCTCTCTCTCTCCCCCTCCCCCTCTCCCTCCCTCCCTCTCTCTCTATCTGTTTCCCCTCACACTCTCTCACTTTCCCCTCCTATGTGCTCTCTCTCACCCCTCTCGTGCTCCATCCATCTCTCTCTCCTCTCTCGTGCTTACTATCTCTCTCCCCTCCTGTGCTCTCTCAGTCTCTATTTCTCTCTGTTTTTCTCTCTACCTCTCTCTAGCATTAGAGATTCTGGTGGCATTAGAAATGATCTTTCAAAACTCACTGGAGTCTGGCATGGTGCCAGAGGACTGGGAAAATGCAAATGTTACTCCACTCTTTAAGAAAGGAGGAAGGCAGCAGAAAGGAAATGATAGACCAGTTAGCCTGACCTCAGTGGTTGGAAGATGTTGGAGTCAATTGTTAAGGATGAGGTGATGGAGTACTTGGTGACACAGGACAAGATAGGACGAAGTCAGCATGGTTTCCTTAAGGGAAAATCCTTCTTGACAAACCTGTTGGAATTATTTAAGTAGAATAGATAAGGAGGATGTTTGGATGTTGTATATTTGGACTTTCAGAAGGCCTTCGACAAGGTGCCACACATGAGGCTACTTACCAAGTTAAGAGCCAGAGGTATTATAGGGAAGTTACTAACATGATTAAGGAATTGGCTGATTGGAAGAAGGCAGTGAGTGGGAATAAAAGGATCCTTGTCTGGTTGGCTGACAGTGACTAGTGGTGTTCTGCAGGGGTCAGTGTTGGGAACCACTTCTTTTTATGTTGTATATAAATAATTTAGATGATGGAATAGATGGCTTTGTTGCCAAGTTTGCAGATGGTATGAAGATTGGTGGAGAGGCAGGAAGTATTGAGGAAACAGGTGGGATGCAGAAGGACTTAAGCAGATTAGGAGAATGGGCAAGAAAGTGGCAAATTATAATGTTGGAAAATGCATGGTCATGCACTTTGGTAGTAGAAATAAGAGTGAGGATTATTTTCTAAATGGGGAGAAAATCCAAGAATCTGAGATGCAAAGGGACTTGGGAATCCCTGTGTAGAACACCCTAAAGGTTAACTTGCAGGTTGAGTCAGTGGTGAGGAAGGCAAATGCAATGTTAGCATTCATTTCAAGAGGCCTAGAATACAAGAGCAGGGATGTGATGCTGAGGCTTTATAAGGCACTAGTGAGACCTCACCTTGAGTATTGTGAACCTTTTTGGGCTCCTCATCTCAGAAGAGATGTGCTGGCATTAAAGAGGGTCCAGAGGAGGTTCACGAGGATGATTACAGGGATGAAAGATTAATCATACGAAGAACGTTTGATGGCTCTGGGTTTGTACTTACTGGAATTTATAAGGATGAGGGGGCTTTCACTGAAATCTCTCTCTCTCTCTCTCACATACACACACACACACACACACACACACACACACCCCGCCCCCCCCCCCCCAGGGCTGGAGAATCCAAACCTAGAGGCACTGCTGCTTCTGGGCTACATAGGTGCACAGCCATGAAGTAACTGAGATGCTCCTGTTGCGGCAAGGCTGGAATTTTTTAAAATATAATGTTAATATAATTTTGAAATAATGCTAATATAATTATGAAATCTTTGCAATATAATTATGAAATACCCCGTCATTAGACAATGCGTGGAATATCACAGCAATACCGTGATTTCAAATTTGGCATTTCTGAGAAAGTTCAGCTGGTTCAATTATGACATGTTATTTGAACTATGTGCTTAGAACCAAAAAATTTGAAGAACTGTCAACTGTTGTTGATGTTGTAACATTTCCAGCTCCTGGAGTTGACTGCAAATGTAGATATAATCTTATGAATTCAATCAAATATAAATCCAGAAACAGACTAGAGGTGCAGTATTTTTCTGTGACTATGACTCTAAGTGAAAGAATTGGATTATCTAATAAGGATTAAGACAGATCTTTCAACTGGATGCAAAATTAATTTGGACAACTTATAGGGGAAATATTTGTAATAAAGACTGATGAGAAAAAGTTTACCAGGCATAAACTTTTCATTGTTGTACAGTATTTCATTACACCAATCAATAAATAAAATCAACAATATGTGATTTCTCAGTTTTTATTATTAATATTCATAACATGCATATTACTAAAATAATCATTCGAAGTTCTGCACTGTTTTCAGGCCACGTAAAAATTTCCTGCTCAGAGCAATGGTTGGCCCACACAGCTGTCCAAAATAAAATTAGAGGGAACATTGACTAGAGAGCACAGCTAGAAGCTAAGATGGGAGAGAGATTTAAAAGAGGCCTGAGTGGTAACTTCCTATACAGAGGGTAGCCACAGGCATTTGGATAGGTACAAAACTCTGCTATGGATGGTCCCAAGCCCATCTGTGATAGAAGGGTTGGGCATGGGGCTAGCAACTGCTTCCTATAAAAACTCATACCTACTTCAGTAGCAGTTCCAAGCATCTCATCCCTGGATAAGAACTATCATTGATGGGCTACCCTGGGGACAACATGAAAGACTGGCCCAGAGCTACAGAAAGACTTGAAAGATTGGCCCAGAGTTACAGAAAAACTTGAAAGCCTGGCCCAGAGCTACAGGAAGGCTTGGAAGACTGGCCCAGAGCTAAAGAAAGGCCAGCAGAAGCTCCAAGCACCTCATCCCTGGAAAGGAAAGACTAATGATGAGCTACCCTGGGGACAGCTTGAATGACTAGACCAGGACTGTCCCAGCCCAGGTGGTGGGCTTAAGTAAGAAATGCAAGTTTGGATAGATACAAGGAGGGGAAGGGCTTGGATTATTATGAGCCAAATTCAGGCACCTAGCTCTAGCAGGGACAATGCTGAGGTCAGCATGGACCAGTTGGGCCAAAGGGCCTTTTCCTATACTCTATGATTCTGTGCTGCTTGACCTAAAGAGTTCCTACAACGGACAGTTTGTTGCCCCTTGGTACTGTTCAGTATCGACCCAAAGCCAATGACTGGAACCTATGGTTGAAACTCACAGCATGGCGACAGACAGGCCCCCGAGCCTCTTGCTCATTTCTACTCCGTGAAACTTACCCTCTCACTTTGGCTGCCTTGGTATTAACTTCCTCTAAAAGATAATTAGCAGCAGCCTATCAACCCTTGGGAGGAAACCACAGCACCCAGGAAAACACAAGTGGGACACTGGGAGAAAAATCTCCAAGCAGAGAGCACCCCAGGTCAGGATTGAACTTGGGTCTCAGGAGCTCAGTGATGGTGATGATGAAAATAGCGCTGGACATTATCCCTCGGAATCACAATCAGGTTAATATCGCCGGCACAAGTAGTGAAATTTGTTGTCTTTGCAGTAGTGATACAATGCAATACATAATACATAATACAGTTAGATTTACTAGAATGTTACCTGGGTTTCAGCACCTAAGTTATAGAGAAAGGTTGAACAAGTTAGGTCTTTATTCTTTGGAGTGTAGAAGGTTGAGGGGGGACTTGATAGAGGTATTTAAAATTATGAGGGGGATAGATAGAGTTGACGTGGATAGGCTTTTTCCATTGAGAGTAGGGAAGGTTCAAACAACAGGACTTGAGTTGAGTGTTAGGGTGGCAAAAGTTTAAGGGTAACACGAGGGGGAATTTCTTTACTCAGAGAGTGGTAGATGTGTGGAACAAGCGTCCAATAGAAGTGGTAGAGGCAGGTTCGATATTGTCATTAAAAAAAAATTAGATAGGTTTATGGGCAGGAAAGGAATGGAGGGTTACGGGCTGAGTGCAGGTAGGTGGGACTAGGTGAGAGTAATGCAGCTGGTAGACTGCTCTCTACAGGTCACCTGTAGAAATTTGCTACTGATGACAAACCAAATCTCCTCAAACTCCTAATGAAATATAGCCGCCGTCATGCCTTCTTTGTGACCAGCTGGTGGCGCAGTCGCATCAGCACTGGACTTCGGAATAAAGGCTTCCTAGTTCAAATCCAGCCAGCTCCCTTGCACGTTTTCCATCCGTGCTGGGTTGAGTGTCGAGCTAGCAAGTTGGCCTTGTAAAAACAAGAAAGCCTTTTTAAAAAAAACACCGTCACGATGACTCCACTCGGAGTTAAGGGCTTTCTTCTTCTTCTTCTTCATGCCTTCTTTGTAGCTGCATCGATATGTTGGGTCCATAATAGGCATTGACACCCAAGAACCTGAAATTGCTCACTCGTTCCACGTCTTATAGAAACAGAGTCGTGACCTTGCAGAGGTGTATAAAAGCACGGGGGATATATGGTCACAGCCTTGCTCCTCATGGAAGGGCCAAAAACTAGTGGTTTAAGATGAGATGGGAAAGACTTAAAGAGGCAATTTGTTTCATACATACAAAGGGTGGTGCCTCCGTGAAACTAGCTTCCAGAGAAAATAGTTGAGGCTGATAACAATAAGGCCATTTGGATAAACACATGGATAGGAAAGGTTTAGAGCAGGGGACCCCAACCTTTTTTATCCATGGACCAACACTATTAAGTGAAGGGTCCCTGGACCCCAAGTTGAGAACCATTGGTTTAGAGGGATGGGGGGCCAAGCATGGGTAAATGAGACTGGATGAAATAGGCTGAAGGGTGTTGTGTCCATGGCTGTGCTATTCTATAAATGTCCGCTAGTTCAGTGGCTGTCTCCCAGTAGCAAAAGAGCAGGCACACCACAGCACCACTTATCTCTGGGGCAACAGCATGATGGCAGGGTACATGTCCAAATGTTATCTTCCTATTAGAGTCATAGAGTTAGAGAACTCCACAGTACAGAAATAGGCCTGTTGTCCCACCTACTTCGTGCCCAACTGTTATTGTGACTAGCCCCATCAACCCGCACCCGGACATAGCTCTTCAGATCCCATGCCGCGTTATCTCCATACAGATATTCACATAGTGGCAACCTTATTGCTGTGCCTGTGCACCTGCTCCTTAATGCAAATATCTAATAAGCTAATCATGTGGCAGCAACTCAATGCAGAAAAGGATTCAGACACGTTCAAGAGGTTCAGTTGTTGTTCAGACCAAACATCAGGATGGGGAACAAAATGCAGTCTAAGGGACTTTGAACATGGAATGATTGTTGGTGCCAGATGAGGTGTATTGAGTATCTCAGACATTGCTGATCTCCTGGGATTATCACACACAGTAGTCCCTAGCGTTTACAGAGAGGGAAAAACAAACAGAAACATTTTTAAAAAAAACAGTGTGAGGCAGTTCTGTGGGTGAAAATGCTTTGTTAATGAAGAATGGCAGATTGTTTCAAGCTGACGGGAAGGACACTAGTTACTCAAATGACTACACACTACAACAGTGGTGTGCAGAAGAGCATCTCTGAACACACAGCATATTAAACCTTGAAGTGGGTGGGCTAAAGCAGCAGAAGACCACAGTGAGTTCCACTTCTGTACCTGATAAAATGGCCACTGAGCATAGTTGGAAGCTAGCGGTCAGTCAAATAAACACACAAAAGAACTCACAGAAATATGTGCCTGCATACAATCTCCAGCTGTGGGAACAGATTTTGTTCTTTTTGCAAAGACTACTGCTTTGACTCACCTCCCCGTTGCTATCTTTGTGCCCTCGATTCCCAGATCTTCCGGCCACTGCAGATGGTCCAGCCTCATTGAGGTCTCGCTCCTGCAACCAAGCTCTCTGAACTGGCCCACCGAGCATGGGGAGCAGTGCTGCCTTGCCCCCACCTCTCTTCGCTCGCCTACACTTGCTCAGGAGGCTCCTGAATTCTGCACGAAAACCGTCATCCAACCAGCAGTAGATGAAGGGGTTGCAGCAGGAGCTGCTCATTGCCAGCCAGTGAAAGGCAAAGTAAAGAGTGTTGTTGGCCTGGGCCCGCTGGCTGGAGAGAAGGATCACGTAGCAGTTGAGGGGGAACCAACAGATGGCAAAGACAACCACAACCAGCACCATCATCTTGATTGTCTTCTTCTTCTTGCGGCGCTGGGCAGCCGACTGCTCAACCGTGACATCACCTATGGTGCCACGCAGCCACAGCTTCTTGCCCACCGCAGAGTAGGCTGTGGTGATGACCAGCAGCGGTAGGGCATAGAGCAGGCTGAAGGTGGCCAGGTCCAAGTACTTCCAGAACACATTGGATGGTTTCGGAAAGGCAGGGATGCAGAGGCTCCTGACGATTTTCTCCCTATAGGAAAGGATAGGTTAGAGGCTCAAGTTCAAGTTTATTGTCGCAGACAAGTGTATAAATAGCGTGGGTATTAGTTTTTTGAAGCATTATCCCAAACATGGTAAACGTAAGTTAACATAACTTAAATTATACACCACATTGAACTTCACAAGTGGAGGTGGTGTTGGAGCAGCTTACTGAGATACATTGTAGGATGACTGGGACACAACATCAGTGATGTAACCTGTGGTTGTTGGGATTTACAGGGTTTTCAACATCAAACACCCTTGCATGGGTGACCCAGCCAGGGTTTATCATGCCCTGGCTTTTGTCCCAGCAGCAATGGTCCATGGGCCACACTTCTAGATCCATAGCCACCTGGAGGTTCACTCATCAGCCTCTGTCACAGTCCTGATGGCTCTTTTCTCTGTAGAGCTCTCCCATAAAGCTGAGGACAGAGTAGGTTCTACAGAGCGAGCAGCCAGCAAAACATCTACACCCCACCTCTATAGATTCCCTTCGTACCCTCCACCCCTGTCTCTGGCACTGCCCTACCAGCTCCTGGTATTTGGCCTACTTATACTCAAGCACCCCCTCAATCCATTCTTTCCAAGGCACTGTCTGTTCCACCATGACTTCCTGCTTCGAGGTTTCTGACAGAATGACCATGTCAGGATCAATGATGATGTGATGAAGTCAGGAAACTTTAACTGCCTTCCAAGCTTGACTTTCAGTTACCAGTCAAATGCCCTGGCAAGCAAGCCTGCTGGTGATCTAGTCTGAGGCTGTGGTTGGTTTCCAGCATTGACTTTCTGAGTTGGTGTAAGTGCCCTCTGTTGTTCATGGCTGAGGACATACTTTCTGCCACTGCTTTCATCACCTGGGCATGGCACCAGCAGTGGCATCCTTCTCCCAAAGCTTTTGGACAGCTGCTGAGGATATGATCCAGTGACCCTCTGCCAGGACAGAGAGGACATGATGGCCCAAAGCAGAAGTGTTTGCTATACTAGGCAGGATATTATGCACAGCCTGAATCATGAATGTAAACTGCTAGGGTTCTGTCTGCCAGATGTTGGACCAGGAGCTCTTCCACCCTCCCACCTTGTCCAAGCTCCCTGTTGTCTTGTTCCTACCATGCTGGTGGTATGAACTTCCTCAACACTGCTCACACCTCTTCCTGGATCACTTTGCATCTGAGCCCTGTCAAAGCAGATTGAAAGGAAGCTGCCAGGCCCCATCTGACCAGACACCACTGTCACTACCAAATTCCTATGCCTCAGACATGACTCAGCCATCTCCTATGCATCCTTGGCTTTCCAGTCTGCACCTCAATCCTGCTGACGAGACTTTGTGGGTTACTAGAGTCTCTGTACAGCAGCAATTCTCTGGTATGGAAAACCATAAGCTCCTCACTCAGGCTACTGTTCACAGCAATGCTGCTCAGGCTACATGGGAGGCCCAGCCATTTTCAAAGGTAGCCATTGATCTTTCTTTCAAGACCTTCAACTGTTGTCAAGGAAGGATGTCATGCTGGCTTTGAACTTGCCAGGTAGGCCTGATTGTCTTCTCTAGAAAGACAGAACTTTAGCTCATCTGCCAATGGGAATAGCTTCCCCCTTCTCTTTTTCTCTCCCCCCAGCCTCTTCCTGTCTTTTTCTCTCCGTTACATTCTCGCTCTCTCTATCTATCTATCTCTATCTCTCTCACACTTTCTCTCTCTGCCTTTCTCTGCACCACTTTCTGTTTCTCTCTTTCTCTCCAATATGGTTCATTCTTCTGGAGTCACGTAGGTAAGGTACACTCTGGGAAACAGCTATTAAGAAGGCAAGCAACTGTATGATGCACCAAACCTCCTCTGCCCACAGAGAACAAGAATGCTTGTATATGTGATATACAGTATTTAACAAAGACCGATTGTACTATCAATGATCAGGAACACATTGACTGACAAGTGTGGTCAACTGGCCGAAGGAACTCTGTCATTATTCCAACAGCCGACTGGGAATCAAGAAGTAATGGGATTGGACAGGGGTTTAGAGTTGGGATGGAATAGTGACCAATGAGGTTATTCAATGGCACAAAACATAATGGCTGAATGGTCAACTCCTGCCTCCGTTCCTTACTTTCTGCGCCTGTCCAATAACAGACCGGTTATTGCCTCATTGCAGCAAATTCTTGGACAGTTCGCCAGAGTAACAGGGCGTTAATCAGATACACATTGCAGCTGGAGAATTTAAACGCGCATTATTAAATAATTTTTTTTTCTTAAAATTCTAGATCTCAACAATGATAACTAGATTGATCGTTAAAAAGTCACCTGATCCACCAAAGCCCTTCAGAGATGGAAATCTGTCATGTTAATCTTTCTGCCAGTAGGTGACTCCAGAACCACGTCAATATGGTTGGCTGTCCCGTCAGAAGGCAGTTAGAGCTGGACGACGATTGTTGACTCGTCCCCGGACATCCCATGATCAAATAAAGACAGTGGTCAGGATTTTATAAACGTGAGATGAAGGGAATTGACAGGCTGATTTGCGTGAATCGCGATTCAGCACCACGGACAGCGCCTTATGAAGCCAATAAACGCGCTGTGCTAAACGTAAGAGATTCCACAAATTCTGGAAATTCAGTACCACACACACACACACACACACACACACTCACTCACTCACTCACTCTGCCCGGTTCTGAAAATGAGACCCAGTGATTCTATCCACTTTGTCACTGTACTGCCATGTAAGAACTTCAGATCTCCAACTCTGGATCACATGGGTGTTTACTACATCCGTATAATCTCAACTTTACCATTACTGGGACTTGTTCATTATCTGTCATTTTATGGGTGGCGGGCTGGAGATGCATCTCTGCCAAAGGAGGTGTAAGATGCAAGCTACCCTCCACTAGCTTGCAGGTCGCCCTTGGGCAAGGTGTAGTGCCTGCTTAGACTCTGATCATCGTCATATAGAGCCGTAGCAGCAGGTGGTGGATGCTCCTATGAACAACTGGTTTATATCACAAGTCCTGGTTATGCAACCACTGACACCAGACAGACAATCTCTAGAGTATTGATCGTGGCTGGGGTCACCCATCTTGTAAAGACACTGCCCAGAAGAAGACAATGGCAACCAATTCTGTTGAAAAATTTGCCAAGAACAATCATGGTCACCTCCTTCATTACTGACTCTAGGTATTTTAAAAACACAATTCCAGATTAGATTCAATTTAAATTCCCCAACTTCATGAGTTTCAGACTCCTGTCTGTGGCCTCTGCTGATCCCATAACAAGTGGGACACTGCCATCCACTACAGCTGAGTGTTAGGATAACAGCTGCAACACACCGGCCTCAGCTCATTGATAGGTGTAAGAGTGTGAAACAGGGTAACTCATGCCAGATATCCACCATCACTCATTTTCGGGGTGGTGTTGATCATCAAGTTCAAGTGTATTGTTGTTCAACCATTCACATGTGCATCACAAGGCCATGTGCTTAGCCTCTAGCTCTAATTACTTTACACTGATGATTGTTTAGCTAAACACAGCACCAAAGCTATATTTAATTTTGTTGATGACACCACTGTCATTAGCCAGATTAAAGGTGGTGACGAATCAGCATATATGAGGGAGATTATACATCTGGCTGAGTGGTGCCACAACAATCACACTCAATCAATGTCAGCAAGACCAAGGAGCTGATTTTTGACTTCAGGAGGAGAAAACCAGAGGCCCGTGAGCCAGTCCTCACTGGGGGAATCAGAGTGGAGAGGGTCAGCAACTTTAAGTTTATCAGTGTTATTATTTCAGAGGATCTGTCCTGGGCCCAGCACATAAGTGCCATTTTGAATAAAATGTGATAGCACCTCTACCTCTTTAAAAGTTTATGAATATCTGGCATGATATCTAACACTTTGACACAAAAATACAACTGCAGATGCTGTGGATCAAAGAATACATACACAACACTGGTGGAACTTAGCAGGCCAGGCAGCATCTGTGAGAAAAGAGTAGCCAATGTTTCGGGCCGAGACTCTTCATCAGGAATCACTTTGACAAGCTTCTATAGATGTGTGGTGGAAAGGATATTGGCTGGCTGCGTCACAGCCTGGTTTGGAAATGCCAATTCCCTTGAACAGAAAATCCTATAAAAAGTAGTGGTTATGGACCTGTCCAACATGGGTAAAGCCTTCCCCACCAATGAACACACCTACATGGAGCACTGTTGCAGGAAAGTAACACCCATCATAAGGGACCCCACCACCCAGATTATGCTCTCTTCTTGCTGCTGCCATTGGGAGGAGGCACAGGAACCTCGCACCACCAGGTTCAGGAAAAGTTTTTACCTGTTAACCATCAAGCTCTTGATCCATACAGGATAACTTCACTTGCCCCATCAGTGAACTGTTCAGACATCCAGTGCACTCACTTTCAAGAACTCTTCATCTCATGTTCTCGACATTTATTGCTTATTTATTTATCACTATTATTTCTTTCTTTTTGTATTTGCACAATTTAGTATGTTTTGCACACTGGTTGAATATTCTAGTTGGGCTTTCATTGATTCTGTTACAATTATTGTTTTATAGATCTATTGAGAATGCCCACAAGAAAATGTATCTCTGGGTTGCATATCGTAACCTATATATACTTAGATAATAAAATTTATTTTGAACTTTGAACATGTTTACAGCTAAATTAAACAATGTGCAAATCACAGTACATATATCACAAACATCACATAAAATAATATTAACACAATAATAACAGAAAATTCAAAAAAGTTTCTGCAGATTTACATGGACATAAAGTGTATGTACCTGATATAGTTAAATATACAACAGTAATACTACTATTGGCACTGTTATGAATAATGTGTACTGAGTGGTAGTGTGGTGTTCAGGAGTCTCACAGCCTGGGGGAAAGAAGCCTTTACCCAGCCTAACAGCCCTAATCTTATACCGTGGTACCTTCTGCTTGATGGTAAGAGGTCAAAATGACTATGAGACACAAAGCGGCTGGGGGCGAACCCAAGTGCTGGACACAGACACGGAGATAGGGTTGAGAGGTGCTTGCACAGTGCGAACGTGGAACAAATAACCAGGAGGAATCTTGACATGGAGCTCTGATATAGGGTCTTGACACGGAGATGGGGTTTTCATGGAATAACTTGAAACTAGAGCTGAACTTAGAACTAACAGTTCTAAGCAGTCAGGAAAAAGGTTATCACTTGGGAATAGACCAATAAACTGGCAACCAGTGGTTGTGACGCCAAGGTTCTTATCCTGCAGTCTCTGATGGAAACCAGGTGTGCTGTAATTAAGTGAACTAGCAGCAATTGGGAATCTAATGACTGGAATTAAGATGTAATCAAGGAGATAGGAGCGAGATGGGGGACAGCCAGACGGGACCATGACAGAGATAATGCTGAGGGCTCTGCTTCTGGTGAATGTCCTGGATGTGGTGCGGGGGGGGGGGGGGGGAGAGAATCATGATGATTCATTCAACAATCTTCACATCCATTGCAATGTTTGATAAATTTTCCCCTTTGAGGGAAAGCTTTCCTCCTTAGTACAGCATTGGCCTTTCATTTCAGATGAATCACTCCTGGTGACAACTTTTTTTCTGCGAGGAAAACTTCAAAGGAAATTGCTTTTCTGGAACTTACATTAGGACTGTTCTGTCCACTTGAGTTGAATGGGCAGCTACTTGAGAAATCAAAAAGCATAATTCTCCCTGAAGTAAGAGAGAGTTTGCCCCTGTTGTCACGAGCACTCCCAGCCTTGCTAGTAAAGTTAATGTTACCTGGGCAAGAAGTGGTAACAAAATGCCCAGACACTCTGCATTTTCTGTCCCCTACTGTGCTCATGGGCCCCTCGTCCCATTCCTCCACTCAGTCTCAACAACCAAAACCAGCTCTCCTGATGCTAAAATTATCCTCTTCTTCATATCCCTCCATGGCCCTTGGCTGTACCTTCCTCCAGGGTCTCTGCTGTCCTCCTGATATGGGCTACTGTGGACAGACATTGAGTCAGAGGTTAAACCTGATCACAACCACCATTACAACAGTGCCTCCTTGCTTCCCTCACCTCTCATACAAGGAATGTTGAAAGGCCTTGATAGAGTGGATGTAGTGAGGATGTTTCCTTGGTGGGGGAGTCTAAACCAGAGGGCACAGCCTCAGAATAGAGGGATGTGTCCTCAGCATAGAAACGAGGAAGAATTTCATTAGCCAGAGGTGGTGAATCTGTGGAATTTGTTTCCACTGGCAGCTGTGGAGGCCAAGTCACTGGGTATATTTAAGACAGAGGTTGATAGATTCTTGATTAGTCAGGGCATGAAGGGTTACGGGGAGAAAACAGCAGATTGGGACTGAGATGGAAATGGATCAGCCATGATGAAATGGCAGAGCAGATTTGATTGGTGAAATTGCTGAATTCTGCTCCTATATCTAGTGGTCTTATAATACTTTCTCCTTCAACCCTGACCCCCACAATGACTCTTCCTCCCTCACTCATCTCTCCCCCTTACACTGACACCTCCACATCCTTCAGCCCTTGCCCTCAGGTTTGACCCCGCTCCTTCTCTCACATCTTACCCTCACACTCAACTATGCTCCCTTATTCTTATTCACCCTCGATGACCCCTCTACACCCTGCACACTGAAACTTCCTCCCTCATCCTTTGCATACTCACCCTCTACTGGCTCCCCCCACTCCCTTCCCCTCTCAATCTCCTCATGCTGACCCATCACCCATATACTATACCATCCTCCTCCACACACCCCTCCCCCCACAAAATCATGGGGCTCAATTCACTTCCATACATTTTAACACCTCACCTCCTGGAGTGGATCCATGTGATCAGACAGTCTCTGGGTTTCCTGGAATTTACTAAGAAAGCAGATTATGAAAATTGGTGGAGAGGAGAGAGAGATTTGGTTCACATCTTATTTTCCCCATCACCTAGGAGTAGGCCATTCAGCACATCAGTGCCAGTGTGACAGAGAGCACTCGATGAGTGCAATCCTTACACATGAGCATTTGCACACACAGACGTTACCTTGTCATTCTGCTGTCGTTGCACTGAGTGTGACACTTCAGTGTCTCCCACCCCCACCCAGTGTATTCGTATAATGGGTAAGCTTTACGGTGCTTTCCTGCCATTAGGACAGCATGGTAGCATAGTGGTTAGAACAATGCTTTACACTACCAGCTACTTGCATTCAATTCCCGACGCTCCCTGTACGTCCCCCCCATGACTGCATGGGTTTCCTCTGGGTGCTCCAGTTTCCTCCCACCATCCAAAGACATACCAGTCGGTGGGTTAACTTGATATTGCAAATGCTTCCCGTGACTAGGCTGGAGTTATATCAGGGGTTGCTGGCAGCACGCCTTGAATAGCCAGAAGGGCCTACCCCATGTTGTATCTCAAGCAATCAATCAATATTCTATCTCTTTAGTATAGGGATGCATAAATGTGTATATATTGTTTATATACTGTATTTAATGTAGATGCTTCTGTTTACTTTGTAATATGATTGTAAATACATTGTGGGGTGAATCACATTCCAGTTCATGTGTCATCTTGCGTTAACTCTGTAGGTAATTAAAGATGAGTATATACTAATAAATGGGGCTCATCACTCTCAGTGGCAGAGAGAGAGATCGGTTCTGCTGGGAGTTCACACTGGACAAAGTACGGAGCTATTATTATGTTTTCTGGTAGGTATCCTTTTGTAAATACTGGCAGTTTTCTTTTCACTATTTTCACCAAATTTTGTAAGTTTGATTTTTGACATTCTTAATAAGCACCCTCGCATGAAAGTGCTAAGTGACGCCAGCCATTTTTTTTCTCTTTGGTCATAACTCACATCATAACAGCCAGCCCTCAGAGTATTCACTAACTTATACCCTCAGCCTTAACTATCCCTGATTCTCCCACTGCCCACAGTAACAAGGAAGCAGGTTCACGGGTTTGGAGAGTGAGATGGCAGGCACTGATTACAAATAAGCACATTCATCATTTATTTACAAACAGTAATAGATTCAATCAAACATGTAGGTCCCCCAAGTTACACAAAGTACAGAACAAAATAGTCAACAAACAGTAACAAGAGAACCATCAACCATTAACACTGTCCTCAACCACATCTCTTCCATTTCATGCACATCAGCTCTTTCACCATCTTCCCGCCACCCTGTGACATAGGATTCCTCGTCCTCACCTACTACACCACCAGGCCCCGCACCCAGCACATAAATCTCCGTAACTTCCACCACCTCCAACTGGATCCCACCACCAAGCACATCTCCCCCCCCCCTTTCTGCTTTCCGCGGGGATCGCTCCCTACGCAACTCCCTTGTCCATTCATCTCTCCCCATTGATCCCCCTCCTGGCACTTATTCTTGCAAGCAGAACAAGTGCTACACCTACCCCTACACCTCCTCCCTCACTACCATTCAGGACTCCAAACTGTCCTTTCAGGAAAGGCGACACTTCACCTGTGAGACTGTATCCGGTGCTCCCAATGTGGCACCTGTATATTAGTGAGACCCGACATAGGTTGGAAGACCATTTTGCCAAGCACCTACGCAAGAACAAATGGGATCTCCCAGTGGCCACCTATTTAAATTCCACTTCCTATTCCCATTCCAATAAGTCAATCCATGGCCTCCTCTACTGTCATGATAAGGCCAAACTCAGGTTGGAGGAACAACACCTTGTTTTCTGTCTGGGTAGCCTCCAACCTGATGGCATGAGCATCGATTTCTTGAATTTCTGGTAATGACCCCCCCACGCCCTCCTCCAGTTAACCATTCCCCATCCCCTTTTCCCTCTTTCACTTTATCTCCTCTGTATGGTGCTCCTCCCCCTTTTCTTTCTTCCAAGGATGTGCATGAATGCCTGTCTTTGAGATTAGATCCTATTAAAGGATGTTTTCCTCCTTAAAGATTGCTTGTCTCTGTCACTACTATTGAACAAGTTCCACACCTGTCCCTACAATTGTGTGTACACCGAGCAAGGTGGCAGCACGTTACCGTGGCTCCGTGTGTTTGTTTGTCTTGATGTTATTTAACGTGCTTCGTTCATAAAAAGCGGCGCAACAAGAGACTGGGATATAAACCATACTTCCCATCTATCATTATGAGGAACGGAAGATCGCTGGCAAATAAAATGGAGGAACTGGCAGTACTTGCAAGAACACAGAGTGAGTATCAGGAATGCAGTGTTAAATGTTTCACTGAGACATGGTTACAGAAACAAATCTGGACTCCAACACTACTGTGAATGGGTTTACAATGATAGGAGCAGGCAGAGTTGATGTACAGATGTCATGGTCCCTTCTGGCAATCCCCCACATTGTTATTTACCTCAGGTTTTGGGCCTCAATTCCCTTGTTTAGTTTCCAGTCATTCCCAGCTTCCACTAACTACACACACCTGCTTTCCATCAGAAATACAGGGTAAAGACCCTGTGATCACAACAAGGAGCTGCCAGTTTGTTGGTCGACTCCAGTGTGAGTAACCTCGTTTCATGGATAGTCAGTTCTAAGTCTAGCATCGCTCCTGGATACAGATTCCACGCTCGCTACGTCAATAACGCCTCCCAACTCTGCCTCCGTGCCCACGTTCTGCTCTTGGGTTCGTCCGCCGCCTCGCTCGTGTAACAACAGAGCGGTAAAAGGAAGGGAGATGGGTTTGCTGTGCCTGTGAACAAACGATGGTGTAACCCCGGTCACATTTCTGTAAAAGAACGAATCTGCAGACCGAACATCGAACTGCTTGCTGCGAGGTTGTGTCCATTTTATCCACCGCGTGAGTTCAGCCACACCATGTTGCTCATAGTCTACCCTCTGCCTTCCAGATGCAGTCCTGATGTTGCATGCGGTGCCATACACACCACCATTGCAAGACTCCAGACAACACAATGAGTTCATTGTAGTATCGGGAGACTTAAACCCTGTTTCTCTCTCAACAACCCTACACACCTTCATTCAGTTTGTCAAGTGTCATACAAGACAGAATAAAACACTGGCTCTCTTGTATGCAAATGTTAAAGATGCATACAGCTCCACAGCTCTCCCCCACTTGGAAGATCAGATCACAACCTGGTTCACCTCATGCACTTGTATAAGCCCAAAGTACAGCAACAGCTAGCTACCACCAAGATAGTAAAGGAATACTAAGGTAGGAGGTGTTGTGGATAATGAGGTGGGTTTTCAAAGCTTGCAGGGAGATTTATGCCGGTTAGAAGAATGGGCTGAACATTGGTTGGCAGATGGAGTTTAATGCTGAGAAGTGTGAGGTTCTACATTTTGGCAGGAATAATCCAAATAGAACATACAGGGTAAATGGTAGGGCATTGAGGAATGCAGTGGAACAGAGAGATCTAGGAATAACAGTGCATTGTTCCCTGAAGGTGGAGTCTCATGTAGATAGGGTGGTGAAGAAGGCTTTTGGAACGCTGGCCTTTATAAATCAAAGCGTTGAGTACAGAAGTTGGGATGTAATGTTAAAATTGTACAAGGCATTGGTAAGGCCAAATTTGGAATATTGTGTACAGTTCTGGTCACCGAATTATAGGTAAAATATCAATAAATTAGAGAGAGTGCAGAGACGATTTACTAGGATGTTACCTGGGTTTCAGCACTTAAGTTAGAGAGAAAGGTTGAACAAGTTAGGTCTCTATTCATTGGAGCGTAGAAGGTTGAGGGGGGATTTGATCGAGGTATTTAAAATTTTAAGAGGGATAGATAGAGTTGACGCGAATAGGCTGTTTCCATTGAGAGTAGGGGAGATTCAAACGAGAGGACATGATTTGAGAGTTAGGGGGCAGAAGTTTAAGAGAAACACGAGGGGGTATTTCTTTACTCAGAGAGTGATAGCTGTGTGGAATGAGCTTCCTGTAGAAGTAGTAGAGGCCAGTTCAGTTGTGTCATTTAAGGTAAAATTGGATAGGTATATGGACAGGAAAGGAGTGGAGGGTTATGGGCTGAGTGCGGGTAGGTGGGACTAGGTGAGATTAAGAGTTTGGCACGGACTAGGAGGGCCTGTTTCCGTGCTGTGATTGTTATATGGTTATATGAATGGTCTCCAGAGACCATCGAAGCCTTGAAAGGCTGCTTTGAGATTGCTGACTGGAATGTGCTTTGTGAACCATATGGGGAGGGCATTAACGGACATTGATTGTTTCATTGGCTACATCAACTTCTGTGTGGACACCCTAATATCATCAAGGACTGCTCGCTGCTTCCCTAACAGCAAACCCAGGGGTCATCAGTGAGCTAAATGTTCTTCTCAACCACAAAAAGAAAGCCTTTAGATCAGGAGATAGGGAGGCTTGTAATGTGCGGAGGGAGCTAGAGCAGGACATCAAGGTGGCTAAAGAGGAATACAGGAGAGAGCTGGAGAACAAGCTTGGGCAGAGTAGGGCACGGGAGGTTTGGCGAGGCATGAAAAACATCACTGGCTTCAATCAGTCTGACTGTGGAGCCTCAGAATGCAGCTGTGAGTGAGTTAACTCATTTGAGTTAAGCCAATTCTTCGATAGGTTTGACAATTGCCCTCCTACTCACACCCCCTCAGGCACCCAATGCTCCCTCAACACCAACACCTCCCCACTCCAATTCAACACATGGATAAACAACACAGTCTAGCACAGTCTACATCCCCTCGTTGACCTGCACCAACCATCCACACCTCCACATACCAACTGCTGCTGTGCTAATATTTACCTCCCCAGCCCCCATCTTCTACCAACTCCCCAGTTATCATGGACTCACCTTCACTATGAGAAGGGCTCTAGGGAAACTCAGACACAGCAAAGCATTGGGACCAAATTGTGTGAACCCCAAGGACCTGAAGGAGTGTGCTAAGCATCTGTGTGGAGTTCTCCAGCACACTTTCCATTTGAGTCTCAGCTTGAAAAGGGTCCCAACTATGCGAAAAAACATCATGTGTGGGCCCAGTACCCAAGAAGGGCCAACCGAAAGCCTTGAATGACTACTGTCCAGTGGCCCTGACCTCACACATCATGAAGACGCTGGTCCTGGCTCCTGGTCAGATCAACCCTTGATCCCCTGCAGTTTGCTAACCAGAAGCACATTGGAGTCAATGATACTGTCATCTACCTGCTGAACAGAGCCTCCTCTCATCTGGATATGCAAGACAGCACCATGAGGATCATGTTTTTTTTAAATTCTCCAGTGTCTTCAAAACCATACAGCCCTCTATATAGGTTGGCATTTCCATTGTGTCCTGGATAATGGACCACCTGACTAGGAGACCACAATATATGTGGCTTTAGAGCTGTGTGCCAGACATGATTATAACCAGCACTGGGGCCCCACAGGGAACTGTATTGGCCCCCTTCCTGTTGATCCTGTATACCTCGGACTTTAGATCCAACATTGACTCATGTCTTCTGCACAAACTCTCTGACGCCTCAGCAATGGTTGGGTGTATAAAGGGAGGATGGGAGGATGAATACAGGGCCCTGGTAGAGGACTTTGTCATATGGTGCAACCTGGATCATCTGCAGCTCAACATTAGTAAGACAAAGGAGATAGTGATGGACTTTAGGAAGACCAAGACTGCATTGCTCTCTGATACTGTTGATGGTGAGGACATGGATGTGGTGAGGACCTCCAAGTACCTGGGTGTGCACCTGGATCACAGACTTGAGTGGAGCACCAACACAAAGGCTGTGTACAAGAAGGGCTAGAGTTGCCTCTACTTCCTGAGGAGACTGAGGTCCTTTGGAGTATGCAGGCCTCTCCTTCACATGTTCTTCCAATCTGTAGTCACCAGTACAATCTTCTATGTGGTGGAGTGATGGGGCAATGGCATCAACACAGGTGATGCCAACAAGCTCAATAAACTGATCAGAAAGGCCGGCTCTGTTATAGGAGTCAAACTGGACACACTGGAGGCTGTGGTAGAACAAAGGACCCTACGGAAAATCCTGGCAATTTGGACAATTTTCTCACCCTCCATATGCCTCCTTGGCTGAACAGAGGAGCACTTTGAGTAATAGACTAAGACACTAAGACTAAGTAATAGGCACTGCTCTAAAGAGCGCTATATAAGGTCATTCTTACCCTCAGCATTAGGCTCTATAATGGGTGAACCTACAGCCAGGGATGTGATAACCCTCTCCTGTTAGACTGTTTGTGGTAACTTGGTTTTTATTCTTTCTATTTCTTTTCTAATATTTATATCTGTGCTATTCATCTATCTACTTTGTTTTTCTATCAGCCCCTCACACTTAGATTTAACACGTCAAATTCTTCCAACCCCAACCCCCCCCCCGACCTCTCCACTATTTATCACCCACCCTATTAGTCAACCTCATCAAGACCCTTTGGGATTAATAAGTTATCTACCCCTCTGTACCTCCTCCCTCACTGTCATTCAGAACCCCGAACAGTCCTTCCACGTGAGGTAACTCTTCACCTGCATATCTACTATATCCAGTGCTCCTGGTGTGAGCCCCGACAAAGATAGGGAGACCACTTTGCTGCACACCTAAGTTCTATCTGCCAGAAAAAGCCGGATCTCCCCATGGCCACACATTTCAAAACCACTTCTCATTCTCATTCCAACATGGCAATCCATCACCTCCTCTACTGTCACGGCGAGGCCACACTCAGGTTCGAGGAGCAACACTTCATATTCCATCTGGGAAGCCTCCAACTTAATGGCATGAACATCAATTTCTTGAACTTCCAGTAACTGCCCACCCTCCCCCTTCATCATTCCCCATTCCTGCTTCCGTTTCTCAACTTCTCTCTGTACCTGCCCATGACCTCCTCTGGTGCTCCTTCTCCTTCCTTATCTTCCATGGTCTTCTATCCTCACCTATCAGATTCCCTCTCCTCCAGACCTTTATCTCTTTCACCAACTTCCCAGCTCCTTACTTCTCCTCCTCCCCCTTCCCCAGTATCACTTATCATCTACCACCTTGTATTTCTTCCTCCCATCCTCCCCAACATTCTCTGACTTCTCCCCTTCCTTTCCTGTCCAAAAAAAGGGCCTCAGCCCAAAATGTCAACTGTTTACTCTTTTCCTTAGCTACTACCTGGCCTGCTGAGTTCTTGAACATTTTGTGTGTATTGTCATCTTTGTTTCTAAGTTATATACCTAGGTCAAAGGTAAGGACACCTACTTGTGTGTCTGGGTGTCTTTATGTTTGATAAGCAAACTTGGCAGCCATCTTAGCAAGGACTGTGGGAGAGGTTATTGGTGCCATTGCAATGGACGTTCTAAAGGTCTAATGCAAAGCTTATGAATACAAGAAATGCTGCCAATGCTGCCAAACCAAAGCAACACACAAAATGCTGGAGGAATTCAGAAGGTCAGGCAGCACCTATGGAAATGTATAAACAGTTGATGTTTCAAGCCAACACTCTTCTTCAGTACTGAAAAGGAAGGGGAAAGACACCAGAATAAAATGGCGGGATTGGGGGAAGGAGGTTAGCTGGATGGTGATAGGTGAAGCCAGGTGGGTAGGAAAGGTCAAGGGCTGGAGAAGAAGGATTCTGATAGGACGGAAATGTGGACAATTGGAGAAAGGTGTAACACAAAGTAAAAACCCAGAGCTGGTCCAAAGACAATTAGACATAAATGGTAAGCAATCCAAGGACACTGCATACCCATAAGACTACACTGAGAAAATTCAGTCCAAATACTAACTGAAAAAAGTTAAACAACTCTTGGTTGTGACAACAGTGCTGTTGATGAACAGACAGACCTTGGGGTATAAATCCATAAATCTCTTAAAGTAGTAAACCAGGTGGGTAGGATAGTGAATTTAAAGAGCAAACACGAGGAAATCTGCAGATGCTGGAAATTCAAACAACACACACAAAATGCTGGTGGAACACAGCAGGCCAGGCAGCATCTATAAGGAGAAGCACTGTCGACGTTTTGGGCCGAGACCCTTCATCAGGACTAACTGAAAGGAGAGATACTAAGAGATTTGAAAGTAGTGGGGGGAGGGGGAAATGCAAAATGATAGGAGAAGACCGGAGGGGGTGGGATGAAGCTAAGAGCTGGAAAGGTGATTGGCGAAAGTGATACAAAGCTGGAGAAGGGAAAGGATCGTGGGACAGGAGGCCTCGGGAGAAAGAAAATGGGGGGGGGGAAGCACCAGAGGGAGATGAAGAACAGGCAGAGTGATGGGCAGAGAGAGAGACAGAAAAAAAACAACTAAATATGTCAGGGATAAGAAGGGGAGGAGGGGCATTAACAGAAGTTAGAGAAGTCAATGTTCATGCCATCAGGTTGGAGGCTACCCAGCCGGTATATAAGGTTTTGTTTCTCCAACCTGAGTTTGGATTCATTTTGACAGTAGAGGAGGTCATGGATAGACATATCAGAATGGGAATGGGACGTGGAATTAAAATGTGTGGCCACTGGGAGATCCTGCTTTCTCTGGTGGACCGAGCATAGGTGCAGCATAGTGAAGAAGGTACATGACGTCATTGTTTCATTGACCAGGGAACAGTATAAATGATTGGGGTACCAATTTTACAAAACGTTCACTGGCTTGCACTTGGAATCCACAGTTCTGGACACCATGCACTAGAAAGGATGTGATTGTACTGGAGAGAGTCCAGAGGAGATTCCCTGGAAAGTTATCTGGTTTGGAGGCAATAGAATTATAGGGAGAGATTGGACAGATGTCGCACTTTTTTTTTCTGGTGTGAAGGAAGCTAAGAGGTGACCTGACAAAGATATAACAGCGTGGATAACTTCACTCACCTCAACTTTGAACTGATTCCATAACCTATAGGCTCACTTTCAAGGACTCTACAACTCATGTTCTCAGTAATTATTCATTTATTTATTTGTTTATGATTTATTTATGCATAGATTGTATTCTTCTTGCACAGTCATTGTTTGTTAGCCTTTATGTAGAGTTTTTCATTAAATTTATTGTACTTCTTTATTTGCCTGCAAGAAAATGATTTGCAGTGTAGTAAATGGTGCTATATACATACATTGATAATAAATTTACTTTGTAACTTGAATGTTTTTGTATATAGAATTTCTAGATGTATAAATAAGGTGAATGCTGGGAGTCATGGTGAGCACTGGCAATGACTGAATCCAGGTGCAGACTCCCACCTAAAGATGAAAGACAAGAGTTTCGAGATAGGAATTCCAACAGAACACCGGTGGCACCATCAAGCGACACTGTGAGACGGATCCTTCTCAAAGCAAGGACCACATGATAAGTGCTAATCAGGAGTCCACTTTAAATAATCACAGCATGCACAAAGCCCATGCCACTCAAAATAAACTTGACCATATTAAACCGAAAGGACAAGGGCTTAACGACTCTAGTTAAGATGGCAATTAAGAAAAACAGGTGCATGATGGGGGAGGGGGGGTCAGTGCTTTTGCTAGACAAGTAGGGGGAGGGGGAGACAAGAGGGTTGATGCTAGTGCGGGGGGGGGTGGTCTTTGAGGTACTGCTGTCTCAGTTATTCATCCTTTTAGGCATTTTCTGTTTTCTGGACGTCTGTGAAGAGTAAGAATTTCAGTTTGCATACTGAATTCATCGTCTGATATTAAATTGAACCATTGAACATACACTTGGGGTTAAGGCTGGTTGCGGGCCTGCATGGCAACACTTGTGGGCTGCCCCAGTACGATCCTCACTGATTTGATTTTAAGTGAATGATGCACTTCACCGTATATTCCAATGTTTCAATATGAATTTGACAAATAAAGCTCAAATTTATAATCATTAATCTTTATTTGAACCACCCAGGCACAGAAGACTACAAGCCAAGATGTGCTTCATGTAGGTGGATGTCCACTGGTCAGCACAGATGTGCTGGGATGAATGGCCTGTTTCCATGCTATATCACTCTCTGACCTATGTACTGAGCGTGGACTGTATGGATATCAATGTTCAAAATTTGAAGTAAATTTATTATCGAAGTACATATATGCTACCATATATAACCCTGAGGTTCATTTTCTTGTGGGTATACTCAATAAATCTATAGAATAATAACCATGACAGAATCAATGAAAGACTGCACCATCAAGGGCACTCAACCAGAGTGCAGAAGACAATAAACTGTACAAATAGAAAAATATAGAAGTTATAATAATAAATAAATAAGCAATAAACTTTGAGAACATGTGATGAAGAGTCCTTGAAAGTGAGTCCATTGATTGTGAGAGTATTTCAATGAAGGGCAAGTGAAGTTGAGTGAAGTTAGCCCCTTTGGTTCAAGAGTCTGATGGTTGAGGGGTAATAAGTGTTTGTGAACCTGGTGATGTGAGTTCTGAGGCTCCTGCACCTTCTTCCTGAAGGCAGCAACAAGAAGAGAGCATGTCCTGGGTGGTGAGGTGTCCCTGATGATGGATGCTGCTTTCCTTTGACAGTTTCATGTGGATGTGCTCAATGGTGGGAAGAGCTTTACCTACAATGAGTTGTATGCACCTATTTTTGTAGGATTTTCCATTCAAAGGCATTGGTGTTTCTGCACCAGGAGGTGATGCAGCTGGTCAATATACTCTCCACAACATAATTACAGATGTTTGTTTATATCAGGTGTTTAAGAGAGATTTACCTGTACACAAAGCGAAACAACTTCTGGTAAATGGCATGGGGCAAGGAAAAAGATGAAGCCAGTGTCCAGATGACAGCAATACAGACAATTCCTTTGGAGAGGGACATACGAGGCCTTAAAGGGTGTATGATAGCCTGCAAACAAACAGCAAGAGTTAGAAATGAAAATCAAAACCAAAACTTGTCATTTCTCTAGATGCCGAGAAAGCGTTTGATTGTGTGGAGTGGAATTATCTTTTTGCGGATTTAGAAAAATTTGATTTCAGACAAAGTTTTATTACATGGTTTAAATTGTTATATTCACACCCCACGGCTTCTGTCTTGACTAATTCTCAGCAATCCCAATCTTTTAATCTTAAACATGGCACCTGGCAAGGGTGTCCTTTAAGTCCCTTACTTTTCGATTTTGCGTTTCAAATTTGTGCTGAATTGACAGGGATTTGGGGGGGTGGTGTTGAGCACAAAGTCTCTCTTTATGCTGATGATCTTTTACTTTTTATATCAAACCCAACCTTATCCCCAATGTTTTCACTCCTTAATAGATTTAGTCAGCTTTCCGGATACAGTATCATTTACATAAGAGCGAACTTTTTCCATTAAATAGAGAAGCACAATCACTAGAATTTCATAACCTCCCTTTTAAAGTAGTAAATAATCAATTTATTTACCTTGGCATTACAGTAACAAGAAATTATAAGTGTCTTTTTGGAGAAAATTTTACTAATCTTTTAAATCATACAAAACAGAGCTCAGCACAGTGGTTACCCTCATCCATGTCTTTGATAGGTCAAATGAATGTTGTTAAAATGTTTATTCTTCCTAAATTTTTATACTCATTTCAATCTTTACCAATTTCTGTTTCTAAAGTTTTTTTTTGATTCATTAGATTCTATTATTTCATCCTATCTATGGAAGGGCAAATGTCCCAGACTAAATAAAGCTCATCTTCAAAAACCTAAAAGGATAGCTGGTATGGCCTTGCTCAATTCCTGCTTATATTACTGGGCAACCAACAAATGTTGTCTTATCTTTTGGTCTGACTTTTACAATCAGTCTGACTGCCCAATATGGGGAGCAATGGAGCTGAACTCTAATAAGAAACTCCACATCTCCACTTCTGGGATCCGCACTTCCTTGCCCTTCGCCTAAATCAATTGTTAATCCGGTTATCAGACACACTCTGAGAATATGGGCTCAGTCCAGAAAGTATAATGGGCTTCACGGTTTCTCTCTCTCTAGTCCTATTCTACATTATCATCTTTTTCAGCCTTTACACAGGATTTAACATTTCTAGACTGGCACAGAAAGGGCATTAGGTGTTTTGAAGATCTTTTCATAGATAAGCACTTTGCAACTTTTGAACAATTGTCTGTAAAGTTTGGCCTACCTAACACTCACTTTTTTAGATATCTCCAAATTAGACATTTTATCAACCCTTTAATACCAAACTTTCCTGAGGTACCTGTTAAAAATGTTGTGGATTTGTTTCTTCGTGTGAATCCACTGGGTAAAAGTTTAATTTCTACTATTCCAGATATGTTAATGATGTTGAAGCGAGCCCCCTTCAACAAAAATTAAAACTGCCTGGGAGCATAATTTAAATTTTTCTTTGTCCGACAAGGTTTGGGATTCAGTTCTCAAGTCAGTTAATTCAACTTCTTTCTTCATCAATCTTTTTATTAATTAAAAAAAATACATTCAAAAAGAGTACAAAAAAGTACAAAAAAAGAGTAAATTCATCTTCTCTATGTGCTCACCACTGTCTTTTACAGTTCTAAGTGGTACACAGGGCTTATATGTCTAAAACTAAATTGTCACAGTTCTATCTTGATATTAATCCCTGTTGCGACAAGTGCAAAGGGGGCGAGGCTTCTCTTATTCATATGTATTGGGCTTGTCCTAGCTTGGAGAAATTCTGAAGAGATTTTTTTTAACTTTATCTCACATATTTAATTGCTATTTGGAACCTAACCCTCTGATTGCTCTTTTTGGTACTTTGGGAGAAGTTGACATGCATTTCACTCCGACTAAGCATCGCACATTGTCTTTCGCCTCTCTTTTGGCCAGACGTGCAGTCCTTCTTACGTGGAGAGATGCTGCCCCACCCCCCATGCTCAATGGCTTAGAGATATTATATCCTGCTTAGACCTTGAAAAGATTCATTATTCACTTCTTCTTCAGATATAAAGTTCCAAAAGGTGTGGGGACCTTTTCTTGAATATTTTCATAATTCCTGTTTAGATTAAGGGTGCATTCCTCCTTTTTTTTCTTTTGCATTTAAATCCCTTACTGCCAGCTTTTTACAGTTGAGATTCATGGGTTTTTTTGATATGTAAACATATCATAGTTTAGGTAGTAGGCAATATACCTTCTTTTTATAAATACAGCTCTGTATTAACTTTTTTATATATCGTAAGGTTGGCTTGGAGTTGGGTGGGCGGAGTGGTAACTAACTTCATACAACTCTACTATGGGTGCTTTGCTTAATTGTTAAGAATTGTACTTTGATGTGTTTGTTTCACACTGTATAACCCTCATTTTTATTGGGTTTTTTTTTGTTTGGTTGCATGGTAAAAACTCATAAAAATCAATAAAAAGACAAAACTGCAGAAACAGTAAATCTGAAATGAAATCAGTCAGCAGCCATGGAGAGAGAAACAGTCAATGTTCCAGGTCCAAGTTCCTTTTTCAGAATTGGAAAGGGTGGACGAATAATTTTTTGGGCAGTCATACAGAAGGTGAAAAGGGATAAAGCAAAGAAATACTCCTGATAAGTGAGACTACGTGAGAGGAGAATGAGAAGTCATGAAAGGAAATTCATTAGTTAGGGTCAACAGGAGATGAGAATGAGATTCTCGCATTTCCTCCCAGGTACCAGGGACAGGGACATGTCAAATTGAGTCTACTGTATTCTTAAGGGGGAGGTCAAGGTCCACGTTGGTACCAATGATATAGGTAGGAAAGGTGATGAGGTCCTGCAAAGTGAATTCAGGGAATTAGGAGCTCAATTAAAGGACAGAGCCTATGGTGGTGACCAGGCTTGCTACCAATGCTACATACTAGTAAGGCTAGAAATAGAAAGATTATACAGTTTAACATGTAGCTCAGGAGATAATGCAGGAGGGTGGACTTCATAATTTAAGATCATTGGGCTCTCTTCCAAAGAAGGATGAACCCCTACAAAGGGGATGGTTTGCACCTGACCTAGAGGGGAATCTCTTTGCGGGAACGTTTGCTAATGCTGCTCCAGCAGGGATCTAAACTAGAGTTGTAGGGGTTCGAAACCTGAGAGTCAAGGTAGCCAGTGGAGTGGTTGTGGGAAAAATAGAGCTTTGACTAGTGACCAATCTGGACATCGGAAAGGAGGGGACTTTACTCAGGTCCACTACCCCAGTAGACAAGCCAGCAGCAGGTCGCTACAGTGAGAAAGAGCTTTGACCAGCAACCAATCAGCATTTGGGATTGATTAGCAGGAGCAAATTAAGGAAGGCAGGGGTATGCTCAGCAGCCATTTTCTGAGTGGAGAGAGTCAGAGTGGTGATCTTGAGGCTTTAGCTCTTCAAGGCTTCAACGAAAAGGGGTTCAGTCAGAGAAAGCAAAGGAAAGAAACACTCAAGATCAAATTTTTCTTTTCTCTGCATAGGTTTTTCAGGGAGTTAGGTGCTAAGTTAAAGGGCAGGATCTCCAGGGTGGTGATCTCAGGATTGCTACCTGTGCATGTGCCAGTGAGCCAAAACTAGGAAGATTAAACAGTTTAATACGTGACAAAGGTGTTGGTATAGGAGGGAGGGCATGAGATTTTGGATCATTGGGCTCTCTTCCACAGAAGGTGGGACTATACAGAAAGGATCATTTGCACGTGAACTGGAGGGGGACTAATATTCTAGCGAGAAGGTCTGGTAATGCTGGGGTTTAAACTAGAATTGCAGGGATATGGGAACCAGATTGCCAGAACAGTTACTGGAGAGGTTGTGGAGGCAGATGGTTTCATGACCAGAGACAAAGTCAGGAATCAAAATGTTGAGCATGGTGTGACTATTATCCTGAGATACGTAAATTTCAGTGCAAGAGCTATCCTAGTGAAGGTGGGTGTTAGTGTTGAAGGTGAGGTAGCTGGTTTACAAACAGAGGCAATGTGTAGTCAGGAGAGGCTGTTGATAAGGGCTAAATTGCAGTCAACAGGATGACTTGCAACGTAAAAGGCCGACAAAAATGAAAAGGGTGAATACAGGACTGAAGGTGTATTTCAATGAGTGCAGTGTACGGAATAAGATAGATGAGATAGTACAGTTGCAGACTGGCATGTACAATGTTGTAGGGCATCACTGAATCATGGCTTGGAGATTTTAGCTTGGAGCATTATGCACATTGTATCAAAAAGACAGGCAGGAAGCCAGAGGGGGTGGCTTCGCTCTGTTAGTGAAAATTTAAATCAAATCATTGGAGAGATGCGACAGGAAGTGGAGGGTGTTAAATCAGTTTGGATAGAGCTAAGGAACTGAAAGGGTAATAACTCCCTAGATGGGAGGTGAATACAGACCACCAAACAGTAGTAAGGATGTGGTCTACAAATTACAATGGGAGGTGCCTAAAAAAGCAATGTTACAATAGTCATGGGGGATTTCAATATTGCAGGTAGATTGGGAAAATCAGGTTGGTGCTGGATTCCAAGAAGGGTGATTTCTGGAGTGCCTACAAGATGGCTTTTAGAGCAGCTCATGATTGAGCCCCAGGGGATCAGCTATTTTGGATTGGGTGCTGTGCAATCAACCGGAATTGATTAGAGAGCTTAAAATAAAAGAACCCTGAGGGGAATGTAACCATAATTTGACCGAATTCACCCTGACATTTGAGAAGGGGAAGCTAAAGACAGATCTATCAGTATTACAGTGGAGTAAAGGAAATTACAGAGCCATTAGAAAGGAGATGCCCAGCATTGATTGGGAAAGAACACTGGGAGAGATGATGGCAGAACAGCAATGGCTGGAATTTCTGGAAACAATTCAGAAGGCACAGGATATATACATCCCAAAGAGGAAGAAGTATTCTAAAGGCAAGATGACACAACCGTTACTAACAAGAGAAGTCAAAGCCAACATAAAAGCCAAAGAAGAGGCATATAAAATTAGTGGGAAGCTAGAAGATTGGAAAGCTTTTTAAAAAACCAACAGAAGGCAACTAAAAAGTCATTAAGGAAGTAAAAATGGAATATGAAAGTAAGCCATCCAATATTTTGAAAAAGGATACCAGAAGTTTCTTCAGATACATAAAGTGTAAAGAGAGATAAGAGTGGAGACTGGACCACTGGAAAATAATGCTGGAGAAGTAGTAATAGAGGACAAGGAATTGGTGGATGAACTGAGTAAGTTTTTTGAATCAGTCTTCACTGTGGAAGACACTAGCAGTATGGTGGGAGTTCCAGATATCAGGGGTGATAAAGTGTGTGAAGTTACCATTAATAGGGAGAAGGTTATTGGGAACCTGAAGGGTCTGAAGATAGTTAAGTCACCTGGATCAGATGGTGTACACACCAGGATTCAGAAAGAGGTGGCAGAAGAGATAGTGGAAGCATTAGTAACGATCTTTCAAAAATCATTCAATTTTGAAATAGTTCCGGAAGACTAGAAAATTGCAAATATGACTCCACTCTTCAAGAAGGGAGAGAGGCAGAAGAAAAGGAAACTATAAGCCAGTTAGTCTGACCTCAGTGGTTGGGATGATATTGGAGTCGATTATTAAGGATCAGGTGTCTGGAAACTTGGAAGTACATGATAATATAGGCAGAAGTCAGCATGGTTTTCTCAAGGGAAAATCTTGCCTGACAAATCTGCTAGAATTCTTTGAAGAAATAACAAGCAGGATAAACAATCAGTTGGCGTTGTGTACTTGGATTTTCAGAAGGCCTTTGACAAGGTGCCCAACATGAACAAGGTATTGCAGGAAAGATTCTAGCATGGATAAAGCAGTGGTTGAATTGGCTGATTAGCAGGAGGCTAAGAGTAGGAATAAATTGCTGGCTCCCGGTAAATAGTCAGTGTTCGGACTGATTCTTTTTATGTTATATGTCAATACTTTGAATGATGGAATTGATGGCTTTGTTACAAAGTTTACAGACAATATGAAAATAGGTGGAGGGGCAGGTAATTTTGAGGAAGTAGGGAGGCTACAGAAAGCCAGGGACAGATTAGGAGAATGGGCAAAGAAATGGTAGATGGATTTCAGTGCCAGAAAGTGTATGGTCATGCATTTTGGTAGAAGAAGTGAAAGGGTTGACTATTTTCTAAATGGACAGAAAATTAAAAAATCTGAGGCACAAAGGGACTTGGGAATCCTCGTGCAGAATTCCCTAAAGGATAACTTGCAGGTTGAGTCCGTGGTGAGGAAGGCAAATGCAATGTTAGCATTTGTTTCAAGAGGACTGGAATGTAAAAGCAAGGATGGAATGTTAAGACTTTATAAAGCACTGGTGAGGCCTCATGGAGTATTGTGAGCAGTTTTGGGTCCCTTATTTTAGAAAGGATCTACTGAAACTGGAGAGGGTTCAAAGGATTTTAGAAAAATTATTCCAGAGTTGAATGGCTTGTCATATGAAGAGCATTTGATGGCTCTGGGCCTGTATTCACTAGAATTCAGAAGAATAAAGGTTGACTTCATTGAAACCTATCAAATTGTGAATGGGCTCACTAGAGTGGATGTGGAGAGGATGTTTCCTATGGTGGGAAAGTCTAAGATGAGAGGACACAGCCTCAGAATAGAGGGCATTCTTTTATAATGGAGAAAGGGAGATATTTCCTTATCCAGACAGCGGTGAATCTGCAGCCTGCAGGACTTTAGGTAACATGCTCTTTCATACCAGGAATTTTTACACAACAGTCCACACGTCCTTTCTCTACCAGAGTGACTCACCCCCACCCCAAATCACTCTGGCCACACTTGGCTGTCATTATTTCACAGGACCTCTTGCGGGAGAACCACATCTCCTCCATTAACAGAAAAAGTTCTAGTTGTGGCAGTTGCTAAAGTTCCATTTTCTCCAGAATTCTGCACTGCCATCACAGAGAGCATCCTCACCTCAGCTATTACTGTCTTTCTTGACACAGTACATGAAAACTACAGCCAACTGTCAAGCCAGCAGAAAAGGTCATTGGCTGTAGTCTACCACCACTGCAGGACTTGTACGTGACCAGGATGGAAAATTCATTGCAGACACTACCTTCCCTGCAAACTGCCTGTACTGGAAGTTCCCTTCTGGAAAGCACAGTAGGACAATTAAAACACAGATTTCTTATAAGTTTCTTCCCCCAGGCAGTTAATCTGACCAACCATTCTAGTTGGCCACCACCCCCCTCTATCTATCACCTTCATCACTACATCTCACTGGAAGCACTTAAAGCCACTTTTTATAATACTGTTTACATTGTAAATAAATGCTGGAATTTATTCATGCACATTTATTCCATATAGATGTATACACACATACACAGTACTGTGTGAAAGTCTTTGGCACAGATATATAGATAGAGCACTAGAGCACCTACGACTTTTGCACAGTACTGTATTTGTCAATGTGGAGTGGTGAACGAGTTTGTAAATCTCACAGGGAGCAAAGGATCTTGGAAATGACAGACACACCCAGCCCTGAGACACCAGACAAAGTCATTTTGCTTTCAAACAATTGGTTTACTGATCATTACAGAATGTCTCTCTGGGTGCTTCCCTCTCCTTTCCTTCTCCCTTCCCCTTTTCCCAGCTTCGATTCCCCTCTCCACTCTCAGTCCACAATAGAAACTCATATCACAATCAGGTTTATTGTCACTCACATATGTCATGAAATTTGTCTTTTTTTTGTGGCAACAGTTCAGTGCAATACATAAAATGACAACAGTAGTGTGTAAAGGTTTTAGGCCTTATGTGCCTACTACTTTTGCATAGTACTGTACAATGCTTTTATATTACCTTATACTATATATAATATCAGTAAAGTAAGGAGGCATGGGATCCAAGGGGACATTGCTTTGTGGATCCAGAACTGGCTTGCCCACAGAAGGCAAAGAATGGTTCTAGACAGGACATATTCTGCATGGAGGTCAGTCACCCAGTGCAGTGCCTCCGGGATCTGTTATAGGATCCTTACTGTTAGTGAGTTTTATAAATGACCTGGATGAGGAAGTGGAGGGACGGGTTAGTAAGTTTACTGATGACACAAAGGTTGGGCGTGTTGTGGATAGTGTGGAGGGCTGTCAGAAGTTACAGCAGGACACTGATAGGATGCAAAACTGGGTTGAGAAGTGGCAGATGGAGTTCAATCCAGATAAATGTGAAGTGGTTAATTTTGTTAGGTCAAATATGATGCCAGAATATAGTATATATGGTAAGCCTCTTGGCAGTGTGGAAGATCAGATGGATCTTGGGGTCCAAGTCCATAGGACGCTCAAAGTAGCTGCGCAGGTTGACTCTGTGGTTAAGAAGGCATACAGTGTATTGGCCTTCATCAACCATAGGAATGAGTTTAAAAGCTAAGTGGTAATGTTACAACTATATAGGACCCTGGTCAGACCCTACTTGGAGTACTGTACTTAATTCTGGTTGCCTCACTACAGGAATGATGTGGAAACCACAGACAGTATGCAGATGAGATTTACAAGGATGTTGCCCGGATAAGGGAGCATGCCTTATGAGAATAGGTTGAGTGAACTTGGCCTTTTCTCCTTGGAGCGACAGAGGATGAGAGCTGAACTGATAGAGGTGTACAAGATGATGAGAGGCATTGATCATGTGGATAGTCAGAGGCTTTTTCCTGGGACTGAAATGGCTAGTATGAGAGGGCATAGTTTTAAGGTGCTTGGAAGCAGGTACAGAGGAGATGTCATGGTTAAGTTTTTTACATCGAGAGTGGTGAGTGGGTGGATTGGGCTGCCGGCGACTGTGATGGAGATGGATACGATAGGGTCTTTTAAGAGACTCCTGGACAGGTACATGGAGCTTAGAAAAATATAGGGCTACGGGTAACCAGAGGTAATTTCTAAAGTAAGTACATGGTCGGCACAGCATTGTGAGCTGAAGGGCTGTAGGTTTTCTATGTTCCTATGTTTGTATCATTCTTTATTCTCTATCATTTTAATTGATTTTTTTTTTGTTGCATGTCGCACCTTGACAAACACACCACAGCAAATTCCTAGCACATGTATATGGTGAATATAGGTGATCCTTATGGCACAGTGCGTGCATCACAGACAAATAACAGTCACTTAAGTGAGAATGACTAAATTGAAAGCAGCGTCACAGGTAGATAATGTTACCAAGGCACTTTGCCTCAGGGCACTCAGTACAGGGTTTGGGATGTTTTGTTGCTGCTTAAGATGTTGGTGAGGTCAAATTTGGAGTGTTGTGTGCAGTTCTGGTCACCAACCTACAGGAAAATTATCAATAAGCTTGAAAGTGTGATGAGATAATTTAAGTTATACAGAAAGGTTGAATAGGTTAGAATTATATTTCCTGGAGCACAGGACATAGGATCATATAGATGTATACATAAGTATGGGGGGCATAGATAGGGTAGATGCTAGTAGGAGTTTTGCAATGAAGTTTGGCGAGATGAGAACTAGAGGTCATAGGTTTAAGGTGAAAGGAGGATTATTTAAGGGGAGTGTAAAGGGGAAACACTTCTTCACTCAGAGGGTGGTGAGAGTGTGGAATGAGCTACCAGAAGAAGTGGTTGGTGCGGATTCAATTGCAACATTTAGTTAAATATATGAACACAAGGAGATGTGGAGGGCTATGGTCCAGGTATAGGTAGATGGAACTAGGCAGGAAAGCAGACTGGAATAGACTAGTTGGGTAGAAGGGCATGTTTCCATGCTGTGGTGCTCTGTGACTCTAATATGAAGCTGCTGTGTTCACTCTTCTGGTCTAATCCATTGAGGGAATGTGGTGGTCAGTAAGCAGGGTCCCCACTTGTCCCCAGATAATCTTCCATGAGAAACTGGTCTATGTGCCCGCTGGTGGTGTTGTGGCATCTGCACTGGACTTCGAGGTGAATGGTCCTGAGTTCGAATCCAGCCAGCTCCTTGCACACTTTCCATCTGTGCTGGGTTGAGCATTGAGCTAGCAACTCGGGTTTATAAAGAGCAGACAGATGCTAAAGAAACAGTAAGGTTGGTGCCTGGTGCACCACTCCTGAGGAACAACAACAATGAGAAAATGACCTAAGGGAAATCCAAAATCTAAAAAACCCTACACGTACTCAAAAATGTATGCATACACGTGCGTGCACACACACACACACACACACACACACACACACACACACACACACATGTCCACACACATACACAAATGCATCCCACACATGCACCCATGTTCATGTGTGTGCACACAGAAATATACACAACCACAAATGCACATAATCATGCACACAGGCATACACACACATAAAAAATGTGAATGCACACACACACACAAACGCATATACACACACAAACGTGCACACACATGTACATAAACATACATACATGCTTTAAAAATGAGTTTGCCAGGATATTACATCCCTCCGTAATTGTCCCTGAACTGATAAGGCAATTAAAGATCAATTCAGATTTTTTTTATATAATGTGTACAGGTGTCCCCTGCTTTACGAATATTCACTTTATACCACTTTGCTTTTACAAAAGACATACATTCGTAACCTGTTTTCGCATTACCAAGAAGGTTTTCGCTTTTACAAAAATTTTCCCCATATAAATTAATGGTTCTTCGCTTTACGCCATTTCGGCTTAAGAATGGTTTCATAGGAACACTCTACCTTTGTAAGGGGGGGGGGCAAACACCTGTATATTAAAACATAGAATGAAATGTAGCACAATGATGCCACACATTCCAGTGCCCACAGTGTTCAGCAGAACAACACAAGTAGCTGCAACAGCAACAACAGGACTAAACAAGACAACAGCAAACAAGCCCTTTCCCACCCTCTCACACACAGACAGGCCCCCAGCACAAGGACAGAACCCACATTATGATGCTTTGCAAAACTAATGCCAGCTGCTGTAAATTCCCCCCCCCCCCAGTGAATGGGTGAGGGGGAGAATCTGGAATGGGTGGGAGCGGGGTGTAATGGGAATATGACAATGACAGAAAGCTGGTTAGACCACACTTGGAATTTTGTCCTGTTCTGGTCACCTCATTATAGGAAGATTTGGAAACTTCAGAGAGGGTGCACAGGAGATTTATCAGGACGCTGCCTGGATTGGAGAGGATGTCTTATGAGGAGAGTTTGAATGAGCTGGGGATTTCTCTTTGGAGCAAAGGAGGATGAGAATGACTTGATAAAGGTCAAGTACTGTATATGGTACGAAGAGGCATATTCAGAGTGGACATCCAATGGCTAATGCCAGAGGACATGCTTTTAAGGTAAGTGGAGGAAGGTTTAGGAGAGATGTCAGAGGTCACTTTCTATTTACACAGACAGTGGTAGCTACCTGGAATACACTGCTGGTGGTGCTAGGGGCTGATATATAAGAGGCTCTTGGATAGACACATGACCATCATCATCATTATGTGGCGTGTCGTTTGACATGGGCCATTATGATCTTCCATGTCTTTTATCTGCTTGTGGGGAAGCATTTCATGCTTTTGATCTTACTATTTTCTCCATCCATGACCGTGATTGTTCTTGGCAAATTTTTCTACAGAAGTGGTTTGCCATTGCCTCCTTCTGGGCAGTGTCTTTACAAGAGGGGTGACCCCAGCCATTATCAATACTCTTTGCCTGGTGTCTGTGGTTGCATAACCAGGGGTTATGATATGCACCGGCTGCTCACATGACCATCCACCACCTGCTCCGGTGGCTTCACGTGACTCTGATCGGCCGGCTAAGCAGGTGCTACACCTTGCCCGAGGGCGACCTGCAGGCTAGAGGAGGGAAGGAGCGCCTTACACATCTTTTGGTTGAGATGTATCTCCACCACACCTCCCATGAATGAGAGAAAAATGGATGGTTATGGGCTGTGTAAGAGGGAAGGCTTAGGTTGATAGGTCAGCACATCATTGGGTGCCGTGCTGTGCTGTACTGTTCCATGGTTTATTTTCTGGAATAGACGATAGAGAATAGGATTGCCCATTGTGAGTGAGAATAAAGAATGGGAAGTGTGTGTATGTGTTGATCCAGTGGGCCTGTTCCTTGTAACTTGGAGATGCTGGACGAAGACGACACAAAAGGTGGAATGTGTACCTGGTACCGGTCCAGTGCGATTGCCATCAGGGTCAGCGCTGAAACATGCAGAGAGCAGTACTGGGAGAATCGGCTGATGTGACACATGGTTGTTCCAAACACCCAGCTACTGCTCATGAAACGGACCTAAGGAACATCAACAAGTTACTGGATTAGAGCCTAATTTGTCCTCTTCCTTGTTGATTAAAGTTATTGTTATGACATGTACCAAAATACAGTGGAAAGCTTGTCTTGTAGACTGTTCACACAGATCAAATCATTACACAGAGCATTGGGGCAGAGCAAGGTAAATCGATAACAGAATGCAGAATGAAATGTATAGAGTCTATAGACAAACCGCAGTGCAGGTAAACAATAAGCTACAAGATCATAATGAAGTAGATTGTGAGACCAAGAGTCCATCTTGTCATCTTGGTCTGTTCAAGGGTCTGATAACAGTGGGACAGAAGCTGCCTTCAAGCATGGTGGTATGCGCTTTCAGGCTTTTGTATCTTCTGCCTGATGGGAGAAAGAGAACAAAGAATATCTGGGGTAGGTAGAGACATCGATTATGCTGGCTGCTTTACTGAGTCAGTGAGAAGTGTGGACAGAGTTCGTGGGGGGGGGGGGGGGCTGGTTTCTGTGATGTACTGAGCTGTGCCCATATGCTTCTATGATCACCTGCTTATCTGCAAGTGTTCAGTGGATTTTCAGTAATTTGTAGTATTTAAGACCATAATACATTGGAGCTGAATTAGGCTATTCGGCCCATAAAGCCTTCCAAGCCATGCCGAGTTCCTCTAGCATTTTGTGTGTGTTGAATTGGATTTCTAGCATCTGCAGAATCTGTCATGTTTGTGATTTACTATCCTTTTCAACCCCATTCTCCTGCCTTCCCATAAGCTTTGATGCTCCTTACTAATCAAGAATCTTCAAACTCTACTGTAAATATATATCCTCCACAGCCATCGGTGGAAATGAATTCCAAGAAATCCTTCCTCATCTCTGTTCTAAAGGAACGTCCCTTTACTCTGATGTTGTGCTCTCTGGTCCCAGACTCTCCCACTGATGGAAACATCCTCTCTATCTAAGTCTTTCAATATTTGATTGATTGGGCTACAGCTGGAGTATCACAACATCTGTGGTCCCCAAGAAAAAGGTGTGCATTCACGGGCTGCTGTGTCCCTGTGTGTTATGTACCGAACATAACATGAGAGGACATTCTTGGTAGATGACTTACAAGCAAAATAAACAGCAGCACATTTATCCTCACCTCTCCGTCTCTCGTGGGTGTTACTCACAGTCATGTGACTTTCCACTACCACAAGCATAACAACTGGTGATGAGCCGACAGGTCCGCATGGCTGAGCAAAAAGAAGAATCCATGGGAAAAATGCCACAGGAAACGTGGTGAGTGAAGAATTTGAGGGGATAGAATGGGACAGTTAAATAAAACAAACAGAGAGAGAGAAAGATGGGTAAAGCCAGTTATCTTTTCTGGGATGGGATTGTGTCGGACAATGGTGACAATGCTTGGAAGTATGGGACCATATGATGAAACGACAGAGCATTAGAGTTCATGAAGAACACTACATCTGAAAAATGACTTGAGGAGCTACATTCCACTTGTAGCCGTTTTGGACTTCCTCAACAACTTGTAACTGACAATGGCCCACAACTCCAACCTGAAGTGTTTGAAGCCTTCATTGAAGCAAATGTTATTCAGCACGTGAAGTCAGCACCGTATCATTCAGCCACTAATGGCCTTGCTGAACAGTTCATAGAAACAATGAAACAAGCCCTCAAGACTTCAGTGGGAAGTGGATCCCTCAATCAGCATCGTAACACTTTCTTGCTGACACACTGGAAGACAGTCACCGTCAAAATGGATCCATTGCACCGATGAAAAACCTGCACCCAGCTTGACATGCTTAGATCCCCAGACACAAAACGGATTGGCATGAATGAACAGAAAACCCAAGCAGAGAGATGTGCCAGAGCAAAGTACAGAAGTTTCAGGGTACTTGCCCAGAACTACATCTCTGGAACAAAGTAGTTACCTGTGACAGCAATGGCATAAACTGGCCCTGTGTTGTGCCCAGTGGAAACTAGTAAGCACGACAACTGGAGAAGCCACATTGATCACTGTTGCCCTCACCTGAGGCGAGTGAACACGAACACAAACTGACCAATCCAGACCAAGTTGTAGAAACGGGACAGGATTCTGAAGCAAAGATTTCAGGAGCTCCCCCATCACCTGAGCTTTCTGAGGTGCCCCTTACTAATGATACAGTACCCAAGCCAACATGTATACATACACCACCAAGGGATAAGACGACCCAGGTCGCCGGTACCCTCAAAGGGACAGGTGGCCTCCAGACAATTAGAACCTCTGCTTTCGTGATGTGCCCTCAGTGCATGAGGCAGGATAACCCCCAGGGTTAAGTCTGGGAATAGAGACAGTCTACCCTCTTTCCCTAGTCTAACAAAAATATTTTTTTGTTGTTAGTTAAATGTGATCATTACTCCATTGACAGTTAATAGTTCATCAGCTGGTCTGTGAATGGAAGGGGGAGAAACCTTTAAAATAAGGGAGGAGGGACATTCATGTATATTTTGACCCTTGTGTTATGTACTGAATGTAATGTGAGAGGGCATTCTGGGTAGATGACTTACCAGTAAAATAAGCAGCTGCACATCTGATCCTCGTCTCTCTGTCTCTCGAGTGTGTTGTTCATGGCCACCCGGCTTCCCAGCACCACAACCATAACAGAGGGGTTTCAGATGTAGGGTGAGTGGGTGAAGCCAGGCTTGTTCATCCTGGGATAAGGGAGTTTTATAGGTGGCTTGGCCGATACAGACAGGTTTTGAGAAGAAGGAGATAGAGGGAAGATGTTCTCATCAGCACCGAGGTTATCAGCTCAGGGTCAGAAGACACCAGGGCGATCTAAGGAAAATTCCCTTGCGTGGCAAAAGTCGACAATCTGTCAGATTGATGGAACCAGTCAGTTAAGGCTTTCCTGAGGGAACTGAGTTCCAAACACCAGGGAAAGATCTTCTGTAGAATATGAAGCTAACTGGACTGCATCGGGAGTTTGTAGAGACCCGATGGGATGAATGACCTTCATTACTGCAGCAATTCCACATTTCAATAGGAGGTTAGTGCACAGCCGGTCATACTCGATGAGATTGCAGCCATTAGACATGGATATGGATTCAGACCCACTGGTTTGATTATTAGTGGTAATTTTTGCAGTATGGAAAGGTGTATTTAAGCTAATAAGAGTCATTACATGAGGAACGCGTCACCCAGGAGAATCACGCTGATTTCATCTAACAACCAGATGTTCCAGTGTGCAAAGAATCTGCTTTGGGAAACTGATCTGCACAAACAAGTCCCTTTGCAGTGATGCTCTTGTGATCACTTAACCATATCTGTCCCATCCCATGACCAGCCTATCCCAACCCGCAACCCTCTACTTCAATCCATTCTCTTCTATCCCAACCCACGGGTCCTCTATCTCAACACGTGGGCCCTATCCCAAACTATGGAGTATCTGATCTAACACATTGACTCAGCACATGGACCCCTTGTCCAACACATGGGCACTCTCCCCCAATCCATGGACCCTATCTCAACCCATGGACCCTCTGTCCCAACACACGGATCCTCAGTTTGCGGGTAAATTTCTGGATGGCGTGGCTCACGAAGCCGGAGGGGCTTATTCTGTGCTCTATCTCACTAAATAAATAAATATCCCCATGGCTTGGCCTCCATAACCATCTGTGGGAATGAATTATAGAGATTCATCAACCTATTTAAGTCACTGATTCATCTTTAGTCACTCTAATAGTTCTTCTCTGCTGCTCTGAATCAGTGCAGCAGATCGCTCTCTTGCTAAGTAAAGGTCATATTGCCTACTGGGACAGAAGAATTCTTCTCCATGTAGGGCAGTCTAACAGGCAGACAGGGTTTGTGCTGATGTTCAAGCCAGCTAATATACACTCAGTGGCCACCTTATTAGTCATCTCCTGTAACCAATAAAGTGGACACTGAGTGTATGTAACACTGCAACATACATCCCCATCTGGTGTGGGAGCAGCTGAGCATCGGGTCCGAAGACCCAACTAAGGAATGGCTGAGAGGATCATAGGGGTCTCCCTACCATCCACTGGGAACATTTACCAGGAGTGCTGTACGTCTAGCCACTTAGATCACAGTTTGTCCCATTCTGATGTTTGGTCTGAACAACAACCAAACTTCTTGACCATGTCTGTATGCTTTTATGCACTGAGTTGCTTCCACCTGATTGACTGTTTAGATATTTGCATTAACAAGCAGGTTTACTGGTGTACCTAAAGAAGTGGCCACTGAGTGTATAACTGTCAAAGCACCCTCCAAGTCTGTGGTGGGTTAGCAAACAAGAGATCATTAGATATTAACAGAACTGAAGGATGTGGGGGGTAGTTCAGGAAAGTAGCCTGTGGTTAAAAGACCAATATCTGAAGGGCAGAATAGCCTACTGATACGTTGTTTAACATTACCAGGGCAGGGCAGGTGCAGAGGGACTGGATACAGAGTAAAGATCCGTCTACACTGCTGCACTAAATACACTCAGGGGAAATACAGCATGGGCTAAATCAGGACCAATACTCTCCACACACTCTCAGGGTTAGACACAGAGTGAATTCCCTCCACACTGTCCCATCACACACTCCCAGAGTCAGACACAGAGTAAAACTCCCTCCACACAGACCCATCACACACTCTCAGGGTCAGACACAGAGTGAAACTCCCTCCATACTGTCCCATCACACACTCCCAGGGTCAGACACAGAGTGAAGCTCCCTCTACACTGTCCCATCACACACTCCCACGGTCAGACACAGAGAGAAGCTCCCTCTACACTGTCCCATCACACACTCCCAGGGTCAGACACAGAGTGAATCTCCCTCTACACTGTCCCATCACACACTCCCAGGGTCAGACACAGAGTGAAGCTCCCTCTACACTGTCCCATCATACACTCCCAGGGTCAGACACAGAGTGAATCTCCCTCTACACTGTCCCATCACACACTCCCAGGGTCAGACACAGAGTGAAGCTCCCTCTACACCATCCCATCACACACTCCCAGGGTCAGACACAAAGTGAATCTCCCTCTACACTGTCCCATCACACACTCCCAGGGTCAGACACAGAGTGAATCTCCCTCTACACCGTCCCATCACACACTCCCAGGGTCAGACACAGAGTGAATCTCCCTCTACACTGTCCCATCACACACTCCCACGGTCAGACACAGAGAGAAGCTCCCTCTACACTGTCCCATCACACACTCTCAGGGTCAGACACAGAGTGAAACTCCCTCCATACTGTCCCATCACACACTCCCAGGGTCAGACACAGAGTGAAGCTCCCTCTACACTGTCCCATCACACACTCTCAGGGTCAGACACAGAGTGAAACTCCCTCCATACTGTCCCATCACACACTCCCAGGGTCAGACACAGAGTGAATCTCCCTCTACACTGTCCCATCACACACTCCCACGGTCAGACACAGAGAGAAGCTCCCTCTACACTGTCCCATCACACACTCTCAGGGTCAGACACAGAGTGAAACTCCCTCCATACTGTCCCATCACACACTCCCAGGGTCAGACACAGAGTGAAGCTCCCTCTACACTGTCCCATCACACACTCTCAGGGTCAGACACAGAGTGAAACTCCCTCCATACTGTCCCATCACACACTCCCAGGGTCAGACACAGAGTGAATCTCCCTCTACACTGTCCCATCACACACTCCCACGGTCAGACACAGAGAGAAGCTCCCTCTACACTGTCCCATCACACACTCTCAGGGTCAGACACAGAGTGAAACTCCCTCCATACTGTCCCATCACACACTCCCAGGGTCAGACACAGAGTGAAGCTCCCTCTACACTGTCCCATCACATACTCCCACGGTCAGACACAGAGAGAAGCTCCCTCCACACTGTCCCATCACACACTCCCAGGGTCAGACACAGAGTGAAGCTCCCTCTACACTGTCCCATCACACACTCCCAGGGTCAGACACAGAGTGAATCTCCCTCTACACTGTCCCATCACACACTCCCAGGGTCAGACACAGAGTGAAGCTCCCTCTACACTGTCCCATCACACACTCCCAGGGTCAGACACAGAGTGAATCTCCCTCTACACCGTCCCATCACACACTACCGAGACAGGGACAGCACAGGTTAGACTCAGATTAATCGCAGGGCTGTTTAAGGGATCCTGCTGAGCACAAGTTGACCAGCATGATGTTGGTCAGCAAGAGAGTAACGGACCTCACACGCAGTGAAGCCCACTGAGACCTACCAGAGTGAAGGGGCTGTTGAGGAGGGTGATGAAGAGGTCGGCTACCGCCAGGTTCAGGAGGAAGAGGCTGGTGGCGGTGACGGTCTTCTTTCTCTTCAGGACGGTCTGACACACCAGGAGATTGCCGAAGACAGCGAGGGCGATGATAACGGAGTAAGCCAGCGCCAGCAGGGCTTTGACGGCGGTGTTCTGAGCCTCCGCGCTGTGCCGCGCTGACTCCAGCAAGTCTCGGAGACGATCGACAGAGAAGTTCTCGAATGTGCTGATGTTCCATTCCCAGCCACCTTGCAGCCCCTCCAGCTGGGAGAAGAGGGCGTTGGACAGGGACCAGGACTTGGGGCAGTCGGTGGAGCCAGGTATCTCTCCGCTCGCCATGGGCGGCGACTTGGACCTTCCCGCGAAACTAGTATCTGTGTCCTCTTGTCCGCCTTTCGTCCAGCGACAGGAGGATGTGGAAGAAATTCTCTGGTGATGGGACAGCCCGCTCAAAACCCGTTTCAGTGCAGGTCAGAACAAAGTGAAGTTTAGTTTTCGGGTGAAATTGGTCGAGTCCCGGTGAATTTCGAGCATGCAGGAAGTTTCGGGGGGAAATTGAAGGGTCCGGTCGGTTTCAAGGTGAGACTGAAGTATCTTGTTAGTTTCCGGGTGAGATTGAGGTCCCGGTCAGCTTCGAGGTGAATTTGCACGTCCAGTCTCACTAACTCCGACGGTCTTATATGGGAGGAGTTTCAGCGGCCGCCGGAGATAGTGGCACTCTGAATGAGCCTCACAAACGAGAAGACTGGGAGAAGGTAGGGGAAGAGAGAGGAATGAACAGATGACTGGGAGCAGAGGGATTTACGGAGGTGGGGAGAGATAGGGTCAGTGGAGTGCGGATGAGAGTGTTGAGGAGCAGAAGAGAGCGAGCAGGGAGCGAAGGGAGGGGTACAGAGTACAGAAAGGGAAGATGGAGAAAATGGCAGAGAGAGAGAAAGTAGATGAATGGCAGAGGGAATAAACTGGAGGAGGGAGGTAAGAGATCAGAAGGAGAGGAAAGAAGTAGGGAAGTGAGTGAGGAAAGGGAGAGAAAAGGGAGGGTGAGAATACTGTACCTAAACCACTCCACCTGACCCTTGCTCTCCCCAGGTGGATGAGTGAGCAAGGTCCATCTTTGCGTTAGAGGCATAGAGTCATAGACTAACACAGCATGAAAACAGGCCCTTCAGCCCAACTCATCCATGTTGACCCAGATGCTCATCTAAGCTAGTCCCATTTGCCTGTTTGTTCCCCTATATGCCTCTAAACTGTTCCTATCCTTAGAGATACCCAATGTCTTTTAATTACTGTTATTGTATCTGATTCAACTGCCTTCTTCATCTGACAGCTCACTCTGTAAACCATCCTCTGTGTGAAGTCCCCCCAAAGATTTTAAATCTCCCCCCCCACCTTAAAAATATGCCCTCTGGTTTTCAGTCATGGAGTCACAGAAAACCTACAGCACAATACAAGCCCTTCGACCCACAAAGCTGTGCCAAACATGTCCTTACCATAAAAATTACCTAGGGTTACCCATAGCCCTCTATTTTTCTAAGCTCCATGTATCCATCCAGGAGTCTCTTAAAAGACCCTATAGTTTCCGCCTCCACCACCTCCATCGGCAGCCCATTCCACACACTCACCACTCCATGCATAAAAAAACTTACCCCTGACATCTCCTCTGTACCTACTTCCAAGCACCTTAAAACTATGCTGTCTCGTGCTAGCCATTTCACCCTATTTATATATGGTCATCCAGTAAGGAAGGGGGCATGGAGGGATGAGGATGTCCTAGTCAACTTGCTCCTGGGGCTGGCGAAATCCTCCATCCGAGTGTCTTGGAAACGGGTGGCGGGAGGATCTCCCCGGGCAGACTGCCTGGCAATGTTCAGAGGGTATGTTCATGCCCTGTTAAATATTGAAAAAGAACACGCGCAGTCCACGGCGGCCTTAGAGGAGTTTCGAGACCGTTGGGCTCCGCGGGGTGTAAATGCCATCGTGGATAGAGATGGCAACATTCTGGTGTAATGTCTATTGTCTATTTGTAGTGCAGTAATTGTGTTTGCCTCTGTTTTGTATTTATTGTATAGCACCGATATTTGTAATAAGGGATTTTGTAATTTAAAAAAATCCCATGATTGATGAAGGCCAATGCTCTGTATGCCTTCTTATCTACAGAGTCAACCTGTGTAGCAGCTTTGAGTCCCCTATGGACTTGGACCCCAAGATCACTCTGATCCTCCACACTGCCAAGAGTCCTGCCATTAATGCTATATTCTGCCATCATATTTGACCTACCAAAATGAACCACCTCACATTTATCTGGGTTGAACTCCATCTGCCACTTCTCAGACTAGTTCTGCATCCTATCAATGTCCTGTTCTAATCTCTGACAGCCCTCCACACTATCCACAACACCCCCAACTTTCGTGAAATCACAAAAGAGAAGGGGTCCCAGAACAGATCCCTGATGCACACCACTGGTGACCGACCTCCAAGTAGAATATGACCTGTCTACAACCACTCTTTGCCTTCTGTGGGCAAGCCTGTTCTGGATCCCCAAAGCAATGTCCCCTTGGATCTCATGCCTCCTTACTTTCTCAATAAGCCTTGCATGGGGTACCTTATCAAATGCCTTGCTGAAATCCATATACAATATATCTACAGCTCTACCTTCATCAATGTGTTTAGTCACATCCTCAAGAAATTCAATCAGGCTCGTAAGACATGGCCTGCTTTTGACAAAACTATGCTGACTACTCCTAATCATATTATGCCTCTCCAAATGTTCATAAGTCCTGCCTCTCAGGATTTTCTCCATCAACTTACCACCACTGAAGTAAGACTCACTCGTCTATAATTTCCTGGGCTATCCCTACTCCCTTTCTTGAATAAGGGAACAACATCCACAACCCTCCAATCCTCAAGAACCTCTCACGTCCTCATTGATGATGCAAAAATTATCGCCAGAGGCTCAGCAATCTCCTCTCTCGATTCCCACAGTATCCTGAGGTACATCTCATCCGGTCCCAGTGACTTATCCACCTTGATGCTTTCCAAAAGCTCCAGCACATCCTCTTCCTTAATATCTACATGCTCAAACATTTTAGTCCACTGCAAGTCATCCCTACAATCGCCAAGATCCTTTTCTGTAGTGAATACTGAAGCAAAGTATTCATTAAGCACCTCCACTACCTCCTTTGGTTCCATACACACTTTTCCACTGTCACACTTGATTGGTCCTATTCTCTCTCCTCTTGCTCTTCACATACTTGTAGAATGCCTTCCGGTTTTCTTTAATCCTGTCCGCCACAACCTTCTCATGGCCCCTTCTGGCTCTCCTAATTTCATTCTTAAACCCCTACCTGCTAGCCTTGTAATCTTCTAGATCTCTATCATTACCTAGTTTTTGAACCTTTCGAAAGCTCTTTTCTTCTTGACTAGATTTACAACAGTCTTTGTACACCACGGTTCCTGTACCCTATCATCCTTTACCTGTCTTATTGGAACGTTTCTATGCAGAACCCCACACAAATATCCTCTGAACATTTGCCACATTTCTTCCGTCAGTTTCCCTGAAAACATCCTCCCCTTACAGTTCACCTTTCACCCTTAACCGATGACCCAACCTCAGTGGAAAGCGCCAGATCTATACACCTCATAATTTTGTATACCTCTTTCAAATCTCCCCTCAAGTTTCTAAGTTCTTGGAACCAAGTTCTAATCTATTCAATCTTTTCTTATAACTCAGGTCCTCCAGATCCAGTAACATCCTTGTAATTTTTTTCAATCTTATTTACCTCTTTCCTGTAGGTTGGTGACCAAAACCAATACTCCAAATTAGGCCTAATCAATGTCTTATACAACTTCAACATAACAGTCTATCTCCTGTACTCAATACTTTGATCCATGAAGGCCAACATGCCAAAAGCATTCTTCATGACCCTATCTACCTATGACACCACTTTCAATGAATTATGGTCCTGTATTCCCTGATCTCTTTGTTCCACCACACACCTCTGTGCCCCACCATTCACTTTGTATGACCTATCCTGCTTAATCCTCCCAAAGTGCAGCACTATCTTGGAGTACCTTTCAATAACTTTCCCACTATTAATGTCAGGCTCACCAGCCTAGAGTTTCCTGCTTTATCCTTAGAGCCTTTCCTAAACAGTGGAACACTGCTTATCCTCCAGCACATCCATAATTGTGAACTTCCCACGATTCGGGACATTTACAAAGACAGGTGTGATAAAAGGTCCGAAGGATCACTGGGGACCCGAGTCACCCCAACCACAAACTGTTCCAGCTTCTACCATCTGGGAAATGATACTGCAGCATGAAAACCAGGACCAACAGGCTCCGGGACAGCTTCATCCACCAGGTTATCAGACTGATTAACTCACGCTGATTTGAGTGTATTTCTATGTTACATTGACTGTTCTATTTATTATAAATTATAATGATTGCACATTCCACTATTAGATGGAGACGTAAAGATTTTTACTCCTCATGTATGTGAAGGATGTAAGAAATAAAGTCAATTCAATTCAATACTCTAGTTCCACACTTTGATTCCGTTTCTTTGGGAGAAAGACCATGTGCATTCAGCGCATCTATCAGAATCAGAGTCAGGTTTAATATCACTGGCATACGTAGTGAAATTTGTTGTTATGCAGCAGTACCAATGCTTCTAACCCCTTGAAGAACTGTTTCCACAATCTCCTGACAGTGAGCTCCCTGTATCACAGCTCTCATACGTCCATACACGTGCACACACACTCAGCGTTCATGTTATTACCTACAGGAGTTCTGTTGCTGTGGCCTATCCACTTCAAGGTTGACATTTTGTGCATTCAGAGATGCTTTTCTAACACAACTGTTGTAATGCGTGGCTATTTCAGTTACGGCCACCTTCCTGTAGCTTGAACCATTCTGGCCATTTGCCTTTGATTCTCTCTCTCTCTCTCTCTCTCTCTCTCTCTCTCTCTCTCTCTCTCTCTCTCTCTCTCTCTCTCTCTCTCTCTCTCTCTCTCTCTCTCTCTCTCTCTCTCTCTCTCTCTCTCTCTCTCTCTCTCTCTCTCTCTCTCTCTCTCACTCTCTCTCTCACTCTTTTCTCCAGCTCTAATTGCCAAGGAGCCCAACATGAGCAAAGAGTGCAATGCTACCAACATTGACAGACGTCCAATGTCCCTGGGGGAGCTTCAGATGGACCAATAAATCCATCTTCAAAGATCTGAATAGCAGACCCATGTATGTTAGCACCAGTAGCTGTATGTGTGGTGATTAATATGCATGTGCATCTGTCTGGGTGTATGGGACCAGTGGTACCTGGAGCTCATTTTTATTAAGATTTGGAAGTAATTCTTCAGAGCATTCAGAAGGCCAATTAAGAGTCAACTGTGGAGGCAAGAGAGACGGCAGATGCTGGGATCTGAAGTAACAATCTGATGGAGGAACTCAGCAGTTCGAGCAGTGTATGTAGGGGTAAAGAAATTGGTAGGGTTTCAACCCAAAGCATCAACAGGTTTATCAAAGATTAAAAAGTTTTCAAAGTAACTTTATTATCAAAGTATGCATATGTCACCATATACAACCCTGAGATTCATTTTCTTGCTGGCATTTACAGGAAAATAAAGAAATACAACAGAATGTATGAAAAACTATACATAAACAAAAACTGACAACCAATGTGCAAAACAAGACAAATTGTGCAAATAAAATCTATCCATTGATCAATCAATGAATTAATTAGAAAGGTAATACGGAGATCACAAGTTGTAGATTCCTTGTAAGTGAGTCTTTAAGTTGTGGAATCAGTTCAGAATTGTTGTGAGTGAAGTTATCCATACTGGTTCAGTAACCTGATGGTTGTATGGTAATAGCTGTTCCTGAACCTAGTGATTGTGGTACCTAAGGCTCCTGTACCTCCTGCTAGACAGTGGTAGCAAGAAGAGAGCATGGTCTGGATGGTGGGGGTCCTTGATGATAGATGCTGATTTCTTGTGGAGCTCTCCTTGCAAATGTATTCAATAGCGGGAAGGGCCTTATGCACTGGGTGGTATCCAGCACATTTTGTAGGCTTTTTCCATTCCTGGGCATTGGTATTTCCATACCAGGCTTTGATGCAACCAGTCAGGATAATCACCACTGTACATCTATACAAGATTGACTGTATTTTAGATGGCCTGCCAAATCTACGCAAACTGCTAGGAAAGTAGAGGCACAGTCATGCCTTCTTTGTGATGCCACTTATATGCTGGTCCTAGGACAGATTCCCAGATATGATAATGCCAAGGAATTTAAAGTTACTGACCATTTCAATTCCTGTCCTCCTACAGTTGGTACTCGACTCATTGAACTCATCCAGTGGACTGTTTGCTACTTAAGCCTCCATCGTGTGAGTGTTGGCATGGAGTCAAGAAAATAAGAATCAGTTCTGTTTGTAAGATTTGTTGGAAGGAGCAGGAAGTGTTGGAGAGGGCCACCAGGATGCTGGGTGGAATACAGAGCATTCTGCCATCTCTGGACAAACCTGAGGCTTTTTGTCTGGAGTGGTGGAGGATGAAAGAAGACTGATAGAAAGTAATAAAATTATGACAGGAATATAGAGAGCAGACAGCTATTATCTTTACCCCTTCATTCCTACATATCCCTCCATTTTTCTATCATCTATGTGCCTATGTAAGAGTTTCACAAATGTCCCTAATGTATCTACCTCTACCACCACTCCTAGCAGGACATTCCATACATGTGTACCACTCTCTGTGTAAAACACTTAGCTCTGAAATCACCTTTATACTTTCCTCCAATCATCTTAAAATATCCCCCCCCCCCATTTTGTGTTCAAGCTGGTAACTAGAGGCAACCAGTTATGAGAAGCAAACACAGGCAGCAGGTCTCTTATTCCCAGGATTGAAATGTCTATTACAGGACTGGAAGGCATGAGGCAAAGATGAGAGGGGGCAAATTCAAAAGGAGTGCATGGGGTAAGTTCTTTACATAGAGAGCAGTGGGTGCCTGGAGTGGTGGTGGAGACGAATGAGATAGAGGCATGTAAGAGATCCTTAGATCAATGTACAAAAAGCAGAGGGATATGGACATTGTATAGGGAGAAGGGATTAGTATTTACTTGTTAATTTAGTTAGCTGAGGATGTTCATTAGCTCAGCATCATGGGCTAAAGGATCTTTCCTGTTGTACTGTTCTATGTTCTGTGTTCCATGTAAGTATTCAAGAGACTGTAACATTAACATTAATTTGGACTCTCACTATCAGATATATCCCCTCTAGTCTGGAGGTTCTCAAACTTTTTAAACCATTGGCCCCTACAATTAACGGAAGGGTCCATGGACCCCAGGTTGGGAACCCTTGTTCTAGTCTACCCACTCCCCCACCTTCTCTGCTGCTGATAAATAATTTGTTTCCTTTTTGTTTTTCCCCACTCTGAAACATCAGCTGTTTAACGTTCAAAGTAAATTTTATTTACAAAAAACATATATGTCAGCATATACAACCCTGAGATTCATTTTCCCATGGGAAATATAAAATAGTAACTATATCAGGTCAATGAAAGATCAACCAGAGTGTAGAAGACAACAAACTGTGCAACCGCAAATATAAGTAAGAAAATTTACAAGGATGTTGGCGGGTTGAGAGGACCTGAGTTATAAGGAAAGACTGAATAGGTTAGGACTATTTTCCTTAGAATGTAGAAGATTGAGGAGATTTAAGGGAGGTGTACAAAATTAAGATGGGTATGGAGAAAGTAAATGCAAGCAGGCTTTTTTCACTGAGGTTGTATGGGACTACAACCAGAGGTTATGGGTTAAAGGTGAAAAGTTTAACAGGAACACGAGGGGAACCTTCGTCACTCAGAGGTCGTGCGAGTGAGGATGAGCTCCCAGTGCAAGTGGTGTATGCGAGCTCAATTTCAATGTTTAAGTGAAGTTTGGATATGTATATGGATGGTAGGGGTATGGGGGACTATGGTCCTGGTGCAGGTCCATGGGAGAAGGCAGTTTAAGTGGTTTCAGCATGGACTAAGTGGGCCAAAGGGCCTCTTTCTGTGCTGTACTTCTTTGTGGACTCTAACACTCTATGAGTCATCAGTATTAGAGGAAGCTATGGACATCTGGGCTCTCTATGCCTGTGTCTTGACTTTGGTCAACAAGAAAATGCTCCAGTCTCCTAACAGCTCTGGAACAGGAGGGGTTAACATGCAGGATATGAATGAAAAAGCCCCATAGGGAGCTGTGTGCTGATGTATGAAAATAAATTATCTGGTTTGAGGTCCAATGGTGTACAGCTGACAGATTACAATGGGCTCAGCAGGGGCAGAATGTTCCACATGAGCAACCTCATTTCCCTCCCGCATCACTGAATCAGGAATAACACCTACTCACACTCCTCTGGCCATTCCGCACAGTTCCCTGGATCCCTTGATGGAATGGGAATTGAAATTGGTTTACGCTCAGTGAGTGTATGTTTGTGGCCCTTTGCTTCTGTAGCCCATGTTGTGTATTCAGAGATGCTCTTCTGCACGCCACTATTGTAACACGTGGTTATTTGTTATGTACACCCAACCCTGTAAAAGTAGCAGCAATGGAACACACCTGGAGTCTGGTTTTGCTGTTAACAAAACACTGTTATTAGTAACTATGTCATATAGAAACTTAAACCAGGTCAATCAAGAGTTAACGGTGTTATGCACTTATAACGGTGTTATAGGTGTAAATATATAAATCCCCAAACTTCTTCAAGCTCAGGTGGTAAGTGATACAGTCTTACAACGGTATGTAAGAAAAGTTCAGTTCAAATGCACAGGTTGATTAATGCGAGATGTTTGTAATCCAAAGGTGAATGTTGTGAGTAGGCAATTACGTTGATATTCCACAGATTCCACGATAGCAATACAAAATAACAATAGTTTTATCTCCAACGTTGTTCCACTCCACACTCAAAGTTTCACCGACAGTGACCTTCAACGAATATCCTTTCAACACAGGTGGTACCACACCCGAATTCAGCCACGGGACATCCCAAAGTGGTGGCCACAGGATACTCGAACAGAATCCATGTATGGATTATCACC